>NC_142932.1:6882253-6889753 GCF_046866305.1 Octopus bimaculoides | reverse complement strand
AGTCAGTGAGGTATTGAATGTGATTATGTAACTCCTCTTTGTTGTGCATTTGCTTCCGGTAAAAGTGCCCGATAGTTATTACCGATATTCTTTCCTTCCGCTAACCTTACTATCTGAACCACTAAACTCTTGGCTATTTCCAGCGGACAAGGAAGATATACGGAGATATACTTGCATAGCAAGTGACCTAATTTGAGATCGTATGCTGGAACGAAAACAATTGCAGCGTGGAAGGTGTTTATAAGCCATTTCACGTTAGCAGCCCGTGTTATTCTGAGTTCCTTATTAGTTGCAGCCATTTTTTAAGCTGAGAGGATGTAAACTCAATTTGTATTTCTTCCACTTCTCTTTTTCTGTACCCCCTGACGAAGAATTACATCCGAAACTCCTCATAGCTAGTGCACTGTACTCTTTTCGCTTTATATGTATCTATAAAAATACAAAGAGAGGGAGAAAAAGCAGTTAAAGCCGATTTCCAACTTTTGGTCTTGGTACGAAAATGATGTAAGATAGGCAAAATAAATGAAGTCTATTTTATTAGTCACTGTGGTCAATATAAAACTAGTTTCACGATTATTGTACAAACTAAATAAATCAATTTCAAACAAATTAATTTAATTTAGAACATTTCTCGATCTTCAGTTATATATACCATATTTTAAGAAAAATGTAAACAACTATAAAACAAATTTACCGTCATTTACCCACGTCAATTCGTAACCCAAAGTATTCAGTACTGAAAAATGTGAGAGAGAAGAAACATACTTCATCCACATTCAGACACGCTTTCTAAGCGGCAAATTATGTACACACACACACACACACACACACACACACACATATATATATATATATATATATATATATATATATATATATATATATATATATATATATATATATATATATATATATATATATGAAGACAAAGAGAGGGAGAAAGTGCAGTTAAAGATTTCTTGAAAACTACAATCGTGTATGCTAACGGTTATTCACATTATAAATACCAGGATTTTATTTCAAATTTAAAAAAAAAATTCAAATATGGATTTCGATAATCGGTAAGCAGTACCATGTCTAAATATTTTATTGTTACATGTGGTAGTCTTTTCAATGTAGACGTATATGTAGCTGTTGGAGCACAAAAATATATTATAAATGTTATGACTGTGTAACAGTGATTATTGCGAATGAAATCGATGTCCAGGGACAAAGCGTAATGACAGATATAGTTGATGGAACTATATTAATAATTCCTATGTTTCGGCATCTGAAATGGCCTAAAGGACGTTGGTTTAAATTACATGGTAATTATCCCCCTGTGAAACACATGTGACTCATTTATAAGAGCAATAATGTTCTACTTACGTAGAAACGGGACGATTATAGGAACAAATAATAATCACTCATATCGCATTGAATGAATAAGAGTTACCTGTGATTTGTCCGCATTATCATACGCACATACAACTAGTTCTATTTCAAAGATAACCACGTTATAGGGCAGTGAAAGAATATGATACAATTGACACTGTTTCGAAGAGTAGAAACGTTAATTTCAACGATACATTTAACTTATGATTCACTTCAATTTGTTCTCATTAGTTCCAACAAAGAAAGGTGAAATAATTTTGGTGTTACTTAGGTGGTTTCAGGCAAGAGTTTCATGCAATATTATTTCACGATCTTTAGGCAGTGCGCTGGCTGAAAGGTTACGGTGCCGGGAAAACTTATACTACTTGAAGCAACTGCTAGATTTCTTAACCGGAGATCAGAAACACTGCCCACGAATGTATATCTATCGATGTAGATTGTTCTTAGATATTTACAAATTAGAAACGGGAATTTTCTCATAAGAAACTTAGTAGAGTTTAAGTCATTAACATAATTCATGTGGTAGAATTTATTTTTTTAATCGAAGATGTGATATTATTTACCTTTAATACTCCTGAGCTTCGTTGTTAGCTTACTCTCTACTCACTCTCATTATATGCTACATCTATGAGTATTTATGCACTAAAATATTGATACGTGTGTGTGCGTCTGTGTGTGTGTGTGTGTGTTTGTTTGTTTGTTTGTTTGTCTATGTGCTTGTTAGTGCACCTGTCTTGTTGATTCCATTCATAAATACATACATACTGCGATTATCGAGAGAAAAGCGAGGAGAAAGGAGAAGAATGTAGTTCCCAAATATGAGAGCATAAACTGTGTCTACCAACGAATCAAAGAGTTAACATCACCGCTCATTAATGGCATCGCTATGAAGTCGTTCCTTGTGAAGCTGAGTTCAGCTCCAGTGACGAGTATTGTTTGAAAAGGGATCTGTGGGATCGCCCAATACGATTACCATAGAACGTATCACTTGAAAGAAGCATTTTCTGTCGCACTCATAAGAAATAAGAACCACTGGATTATCGATTTATAAAGACTCAAGTAGCCATATTCACAATACACACTGCGACATGAAAGGATAACACAAAATATATATATATATATATATATATATATATATATATATATATATATATATATATATATATATATATATATATATATATATGTTGTTGTACTTGGGGATGGTCATATTGCCAGTTTAGCCAATAAAAACACACGCACTGTATATTTGGTGTTAATTTGCTTCAGCTTTATATTACATTAATCTTAATCTTATTTCGGCCAGAGTTCTTTCGTCACACTTCTGTGACCTCATCAGTGGTCCTTTGTTTCCTTCCTTCTTATGTGTGTCTCACCTTGCTAAATATCAGCCATTTTGTATTTTGTATTCCTATTGTATGTGTCTACGCATGCGTGTCTTTCAATGTGTCTGTGTCTTTTGTAAGTGCATGTGTGTATGGGGAGTGTCTGTATCACCTATATACTCTGTTAATACGTGTTCGTTTGTATTTGTTTTTATTTATTTATTTGTTCATGTGTGTGTGTGTGTGTGTGTGTGTTTTTTTTTTTTTTTTTGTGTTTAATTAAATTTTGTTATCGTATGTAGTATTTAATTCCATTTGTTTATCTATGTATTGCATCTATGTATTGTATTTATCTATGTATTGTATATATATATATATATATATATATATATATATATATATATATATATATATATATATATATATATATATATACAGAGAACCAAAGACGAAGACGGGTGAAGGAACAACAAGCCGGTGTTTGACTCTCAGGAAAAATTTGAAAAGTCTTTGAGGTTTCGAGCCAAGCTTTTCGACAGTATTGATTGAGAGAAAAACAATATGGAAAGAACAAAACAAAGGAGAAAAATGTATATGTAAAATATACAGGAGTGGCTGTGTGGTAAGTAGCTTGCTTACCAACCACATGGTTCTGGGTTCATTCCCACTGCGTGGCACCTTGGACAAGTGTCTTCTACTGTAGCTTCGGGCTGACCAAAGCCTTGTGAGTGGATTTGGTAGACGGAAACTGAAAGAAGCCCGTCGTATATATATATATATATATATATATATATATATATATATATATACATATACATATATATATATATATATATATATATATATATATATATATATATATATATATATATATATATATATATATATATGTATGTATGTATGTGTATATGTTTGTGTGTCTGTGTTTGTCCCCCAACATCGCTTGACAACCGATGGTAGTGTGTTTGCGTCCCCGTAACTTAGCGGTTCGGCAAAAGAGACTGATAGAATAAGTACTAGACTTACAAATAATAAGTCCTGGGGTCGATTTGGCGACTAAAGGCGGTGCTCCAGCATGGCCGCAGTCAAATAACTGAAACAAGTAAAAGAATGAAAAAAAAACAGAGTAAAAGTGTATATAGTAATTATAACCCATGGATGGAATTTATATATATTTGAATGCATCGCTACGCGCGTTTCCGCAAATCACTTGTTTCTTACGACCATAGCCTGTATTCCTGAAATGATTACAATACAATTAGTAATGTCCGTGGACATCAGGTGATATGGCATTAAAGTTGGAAGTAATGAATGCATAACTGAAGGGTGTTTATCAAGTTTCACCAATCGAAAGGTTCATGGTGGGGTATGTTGGCAGTTCTGTGTGTATTTGGTAGGGAAGAATAGAAGGTGGCGAAGAGGAAGACGGAGGAATACGTAGGGAGGCTACACTTGCTTTGATATTTGCGTGTGCATGTGTAGGGATGGGTAGTGTAGTTCATTGGTCTGACCTTAGTCACAACAGAAACTTCCTTAATGAATTCAGATGTTGTACGGTGAGGAAGCAAACTTAGTTTTGTTGTTGAAGTTCATTGTTTAAGTTGACAAAAGATGTTACCTCAAATGGTACAATGATAGAGCAAAGTAAAATAATGGATGTTTTTTTTAGCTGTTTTATCTGTTCTTTTGATCTGTCAGATGCCAATGACGGTTAGTATTCTTTCGCTTCAAGATGTTCTGTTCGAATTCTAGAAAGGTTGCTTTGATCTTACTGGTGCGCCTGATGAAATGAACTGAGATCTACCTGATATCCATGGGAATTACAGATTGTACTGCAATCATGCCAGGAATACAAACTATGATCGAAAGATACATGCGATTCGTGGAAACGCGCGTAGCGATTGCAGTAAAATATATATAAATTACATCCATGGATCATTATTATTATTATTATTATTATTATTATTATTATTATTATTATTACCATATTTATCCTACATTATATCGTGGCAGCTCGGTACAACCCCACAAAACTGCTAGTGCAGGTTGGTATCGTTAGCCCGTAGCCGACATAATAAAATAGAAGCTTTTATATGCGAATTCCAAAACGTTTCCCGTAAAAGAACTTAAAAGATTTATATATATATATATATATATATATATATATATATATATATATATATATGCATGTATGCATGTGTGTGTGTGTGTGTATGCATAAATACATATATATATATACCTATACATATATATATATACACACACACGTATATATATATGTGTGTGTGTGTGTGTGTATGTCCGTGTGAGTATGCATATATGTATGTTTATATTTACGTATTTATACACACATATTTACTATACTTATGTTATGCATCGCTGTCAATATATCGAATTAAGGTGGGAGATCCTGTTACTTTGAGTTAAGCAGTGACACAGTAGTGACAAAACGTCACTGCATGACAGGTAGATATTTGTATCTTAATTTGGTTGAGAAATTTCGCAATGATTCTAGTGTAGAATAGGTTTCGTGCCTGTCTTATTTGAAAGAGATGATTGGCTAACTTCTCGTACGAGACATGTCATTATATATCGATCATTAATTCTTTTTTAAAAATCTATATTTGAAACATTCAGTACAAACACAACAGACACAGTGCACACACAAACACACACACGCATTTATGTTTGTATATATATATATATATATATATATATATATATATATATATATATAGACATATGTATATTCATATATATATATTTCTACATCTATATATATATATATCTATATACATGTGATGTAATAACTGAAGTAGCATACACACAAACCTACATATGTTTGTGGTTTTCTGTATGTGTTTGCATAATTTGGACACAAATTCCAGCCAAGGCATGTGAAACTTGCATGTGATAACGAAGTGGTAGAAGTATGAGGGAGATAACACAGGAGCAGAAAAATTTATGTATGGCTGAAACTAGTGGTTACAAGAATGAAAAACATTGGCCTACTTACGGTAAAGTTGAATAGAACAATATTTTACAATAAGAAGGAAACGTTAGTCGTTTAAGATAAAAGTAAAACGGAACAAATTGCACAAAACGGTCATACAGCGAATGCAACTGGAAAGAGAAGTAGGGTACATATTGAGTGTTTGAGGAAGTCCTTCAGCTAATAAATAAAGAAGAGATACATACACATGATAAGTAGTTGAGAGAAAGAGAGAGAGATCAATGGTCGGAAAGGAGGCAGAAAGTGGGGGAAACTGGAAGAAAGCAGAAAAGAGAGATGAAGAGAGAGAGAGAGAGAGAGAGAGAGAGAGAGAGAGAGAGAGAGAGAGAGAGAGAGAGAGAGAGAATGTGTGTGTGTGGAAATATTCTCTTTTTCACTCTCACTTATAAGCTCCAAGATATGTCAGGTTCTCAAGAAACTGAAAATGCGGTAAAGGCTTCGTCAGTTTTGACAAATCATAGAAACAGGCTCTAGAAAGTCACCAATGTGACTCAGAGAAATTTCCTCAGGGGAACATTCAGCATATGCAGAACAACAGAATTTGCTGCTGTTTAGCGTAAATAGTTGCCATTTACTGAATTATATACAGAATTTCGTGCATTAAATTACCATTTTCATAATGGAATATGAATCATTTTGATTTCATTTATATAACCCTTTGCATGCGCAAAGCATTTTCAACTGTTTTCACACACATTTATCTTTTGTGTTTTATCTTTTACTTACTTCACTCATTAGGTAGTGGCCATGCTGGGACACCATCTTAAAGAATATTAGTTGAATGAATCGACCCCAGTATTTCTCTTTGCTTAAGCGTTGTACTTATACAACCAGTCTCCTTTGACGAAACGCTGGGTTACGGGGACGCCCAAATTGCTACGTAGTGGGACTGAACCTGGAACCATGTAATTGTGAAGCAAGCTTCTTACCACACAACCACGCCTGCGCCTATTTAGTTAGCCCTTATTTCATACATTTTTAGTAATATAAAGAAATCTCAAGTTAGACTAGTAGCTGAAAATCATTTGGAATGTGTATTATATATGAAGCATGGATTCCAGGAAAATATATCCCATATATCGCATGTAATTCGCAGGGCGGGCCACGGGTTAATAATAAATACGGATTTAGGCAGAATAGATACTGCCCTACCTGGTTAACCAGATGGGTTATTTTAGTAATTATTAAACTGTGAATTTTTAATTACAGCAGAAAAATGTCAGTTTTGTATTATTCAAGTCGTTTGTATATTCTTCATTTGTAAAATATTTTGGGAATATCATATAGGCTTTATTGTGTTGGCGTATTCCGGAGGATTTTTTTCCGCTTCTTCTTTTTTCCATTCCAGATCCCTTACTTCAGATGCCTCTAAATTATCCCGAGGATGTATTAATTATTTTAGTCATTTAGTTTTTCTTACCATAATGCACGACTTCTGAGTTGGAAACAAATGTGCAATTAACAATTCTTCAGTTAGGGATTTGCCATAGAAACGAAGTTGTTAATTGGCTTGAGTTATGTGTATACATGTCTGTACGTATAGAAAAACATGTTTGTGCGCAAAGATATTTAATAAATATTAATAAAAATGAATTATTAATTAGTTTTATAATATATACGTACATATATGTATGTGTGTGAGTTTATATATTAATGTATTATGAATGTGTATACGTTTGTGTGGGTAAGTCTATATATATAAATATATAAAATATACAAGAATAAGGGGAGAGAAATCGTCAATTAATAATAGAATTAACAATTAACAATTTTGCCAAGTAGTTCAGT
>NC_142932.1:6859753-6877253 GCF_046866305.1 Octopus bimaculoides | reverse complement strand
TATATATATATATATATATATATATATATATATATATATATATATATATATATATATATATATATATATATATATATATATTCCCGCAGGAAAATCTTGAATATATCTACACATTATCCCATACAAGAGTCAGATGAAAGAAATTGTTGTTTTGTTTCTTTTCTACATACACACTTAATACGGCGACGTGGAACGCCTACTGAAATGAATAATATAAGTAAACCTAAATCAATGTAGTTTAGACGCACACAAAATAACTAAGGGTATATTTTATATGTTACAACAAAACACATGCATTTGAAAGAATGAAAACTTATGACACTATTATAGAGAATTATACTAATATGAATAAATCCATTGACATGCTTAACAAGAATACAGTCACCAGTTACATACACATTTAATCAAGCGAAAATACTGGTAAATGTTGGCAAGATAACGTTAACAATACAAGCTGAAATCTGTTTCACCTTTTGCTAACACAAATAATAGCAACGGATGATAGATACAAGATTCTGGCTGAAACCACTCTCTGCCAGCACTTTGTAACAAAAGCGACCATGTTTTTGCTTGATGCCATACACAATATAAGGAAGGAGAAAAATAACTTATTTATGCATTTCCAGAGTTACAGGAACTGTTTTCGCGCCTTCAAAAACCATAGCTGAAGGTAGCCCTTTCCAATACGTTGAACAAGATATTGTCTATTGTGCGGGATAGGTTACATGTCGCGTGTTTTAAACTGAAGGCGGGGTTAGGAGTTAAGCTGAGCTAGTGTGTCCCACAAAATATGTAGTCATAGAAATCGTGATGAAACTCTGAAGAGTAGACAGGAGCAAACGTAAATTTAGATGCTTTGCTCAACGATGCAATACATCGCTCGGTACAGGAATTTAACATCAATCCAACACCCTAACTATTAAGGGATGCAGCTTTACAAGTAGACAAGTGTGCACCTACTGAAGAACATATTCAATTTGTCCTCTAGTGGGTGTCCAAGGAAATGAGCTTTGATTACGCGGATCATGTGAAAGACAGAATATTTATTAAAACCACAGAAGCAAGCTACGAAGAATTTCATATTCATTATTATCAGGACCCTTTGTACCCTAGCTCAAATTATTCAAATTTGAAGAGAGCAATTTCGAATGCAATAAAGAAGGGATTAGAGTTGTGTGCATCTTGATCAGATACAGCTAGCTTGAGATTTCTCACACGTCAGAGGAAAAATTATTCTTGTCGTTTCTTGTTTTCTTAAATTATATCACTCTTTTAATTATACCATCATTTTACATTTTCATTTAATTATACCTTCATTCTATGTATTCATTTAATTAATTTTGTAATTAATGTGCAATTATCAAAATATTTTACATACCTTTTCCCTCCCTTAGCTTTTCTGTATAATTCTCTCTGTATCTCCACACGTTTCTCTTATACATTTGTAAGTCATTTATTGTTAACGCAGGAAATGGCTTGGGTGGGAAAATAAGAGAAAATGTTTTTGTTGTCAATCGTTAGTGCATCGAACAAAATGCGTTGAAGTATTTGTTATGGTTCGTTACGTTCTAAGTTTAAATTCCACCGAGGAAACTTTGCTTTTTATCATTCCAGTGTAAATGAAATAAGTATGAAGAGAGTACTTGGATCAATACAATCGATTGTTCCCCTTTAAAATTTATGGCCATCCGCCTGTGTTTGAAGTAAATATTAGAACCGCTAGAGCGGTTGTGGAATTTGTTCTGGTTCTTTATGTTCTGCGTTCAAATTCCAGGGAGGCCAACTTTGTCCTTCATCTTTCGAGAATCGATAAAATAAAGTATCAGTCACGCACTAGCGTCGATGAAATTAACTAACCTCTTTCCTCCAAAACTGGTAGCTTTATGCCTAAATTAGAAACGGCAAGACAAATTGCTTAGCGGTATTTCTTCCAGCTTTGCGATCTAAGTTCAAATTCCGCCGAGATAAATTAAGTACGAACGAAATTTTGGGGTCGATGAAATCGACTAGTATTATTATTATTATTATCATTATTATTATTTTATTGTCTTTGCACAACTTCTAACGCTGGAGATGTACCACGGTGTTAGCTCCCAGTGAACTAAGGTAACACCCCTTATTTTTCGAGCACCTTACGGATTATTCGAGCGGTTCCAAGCAGTGCTGTTTTCTGCAAGTGCTCCACCCTTATTGCAGGCTCTATGTGTTCCATGTACTTCTCAAGATGTTTACTCACTGCTCCCCGGGCTCCGACAATTATTGGTGCTATTACCACCTTTTTGAGCGACCACAACTGCTTAACCTCCCAAACTAACCTGTTATATCCTTATCGCACACCTTGTTGTCAGTTGTGCATGCTATATCTGTGATCCAACATCGTTTGCTTTCTTTCTCAATCAACACCATGTCTGGTTTCCTATTCTCTATCTCACGGTCGCACTGAATCATAAAATCCCATAGGATCTTTGCATTATCATTTTCGATGATGACTTCGGGTTTATGTTCGTACCACTTTTTTTGTTTTCAAGTCCATACTTGTTGCAAAGTGTCCAATGGACAATCCTTGCTATATTGTCATGACGTCTCTCATATTCTTTCTGGGCTAGTGGCGTACACTGGTAATATGCCATATGGTTTCACTATTTTATCCACAAATTCTGCACTTATCACTTTCTGCCGTGTTCTCTATTCTGTATTTGATATAATTGGTTGTTAATGCTTGCTCTTGGGCAGCACAGATTAGAGCCTCCATTTCTCGTTTTAAATCACTTTTAGTCATCCATTGACCTTTTTCTTTCTGTCTGTATTATCTTCAACATCCCTATAAAAGTGTACATGCATTTTCTTCTTTCTCCACCTATTTTCAGTTTCATTCATTCTCAAGTCCTTGTCCAATGCTTTATCCTTGCAATCTTCCATCCTACACAAGTCTGACCTTCTTACTTTCAACAGTAGCGGTTCTGTGGCATTTTTTCACATATCATGCTATGTTATTTTCTTCTGTTCTAATGCTGTGTTCGCATCTAATCAGTCCTCTTCCCCTCTTGTTCTTGGTACATTCAGTAAGTCTGTGTCACATTTTGAGTGGAGTATCTCATATCTAGTCAGCAACTTTCTTGTCTTTTTGTGGAAGCTTGTTTAGTTCGCCTACTGTCCATGCGATTACTCCTACTCCATATCTAAGGAGTGAAACAACCCAGGTATTGATAGCTTCAACCTTATTCCGTCCATTTAATTTTGACTTCAGAGTCAGTCTCTGTCTGCGCAAGTACTCCACCTTAACTTTTTCTGTCATTTCTTTCTCCATCAATTTATCCATTTCCAATATCCCCAAGTACTTATAGCCCATCTCTTCTATCTGCTTCATAACCTCCCTCAACGGTATCGTTGGCCCGTCCATACATTTGATTTTACCTCTCTTCAAGACTAACACACCGCACTTTTTCAATCCGAACTCCATTCTGATATCAACACTGAATGTACACACCGTATCAACGATGAAACATACTTGGGATTCATCTTTACCATAAAGTTTGAGGTCACCCATGAATAATAACTGGTTGACTTTTTGTTGGCGGCTCTTGAATATATATCCAGCTTTTGCTTTCTTCACAATCAGTGTTAGTGATATCATGCACAGTACAAAGTACAAAGACATCCCTGAGCTCTGGAAAGTTAAAGACGATCCACGTCTACCTTTGGATGGTGCATATTATTATTATTATTGTTCAGTAGTTTTATTTTTATAACGTGCTTTCACTTCACTATCGAGCTATTATTATTATTCACTTCACTTCACTACCGAGCTATTATTATTATTATTATTATTATTATTATTATTATTATTATTATTATTATTATTATTATTATTATTATTATTATTATTATTATTATTATTATTATTATTATTATTATTATTATTATTATTATTATTATTATTATTATTATTAAGGCGGCGAGCTGGCAGAATCGTTTGCACGCCGGTCAAAATGCTTAGCGCCATTTCGTCCGTCTGTACGTTCTGAGTTCAAATTCCACCGATGTCGACTTTGCCTTTCATTTTTCCAGGCTCGATAAAATAAGTATCAATCGATCGAGTACTGAAGTCGATGTAATCGACTTCACCCCTGCTGGAACTTTCCGGTCTTGTGCTTATAGTAGAAAAGATTTTCGCTAGACACGTATTTCCGCAGCTAGTTTCTTTGTCAACAGTTTTGATTTTATAATGCCGATATATTGTCCAGTGCTAATACTGAGATCGAGATGGGGGGCGAGGGGATTTGGAAAGTAGAATGTCTTGAAGCGCTCACTATTCTCAGCCAATCGGACAGTGTGATAGGTAGAACGTCCACTTTATCTTTTTATATAGGATTAGTAGAGGAAAAGTGCGACGATGTTCTTGGGGAGACCTTGGGCATCGAAGAAGATCAGTTAGTCGCTCTATTCCGGAAAACTTTTGGGCCGGGACCGATGGATAATTTCCAAACATCTCAGGACTGGCAGGGCTACCGGGGATTTTGCCTGCTTGAGGTAAACTTTACAGGCACTGAAGTGCCGTCAACTGAGCATGTTTGCGATGCCCGCAGCACGACGAGAAGGTCCTGCATGCACTAGTCCAGTGCCCGAGCATTGCTGACCTGTGGCTTTATTTTGAACACCTGCTGTCGCGTGTGGAACGGATCCGGCTGTCAACTGAATCCATCGTGAAGATCAGCTCACCGCCTTCCTATAACTGGAGAGGAAAGGCTGTATTATATATCTAGTGGCCATAGCGAAAGAGGTTGTATGGTGGACGAGATTGAAAGGAGTGACGACAAACACTTTTATCTTTTGCCAATCTCTGATGAACTTGTAGCACCCTATGCAGCGTCATCAACTTTCTCGTCCTTCCAGCTAGTGTTCATATATTATTATTATTATTATTATTATTATTATTATTATTATTATTATTATTATCATTATCATCATCATCATCATCATCATCATCATCAACATCATCATCATTATTTATTCTTGTTATTAATTCGCAGCAGTTTCTCCTCTTCTGAACGGTTGCGAAGCGTAATGTCGGTTTGTTTTGTCGGTCCATTTTGAAGCAATGCTGTAACTGTTTCAAAATAGGGTGGTCATTTGAGTTCTCGATGAATGAAATATCATTTGATCTCACATTCGGAATGGTTGGATGCGTTAGGTTAAAGAGATCAAAGAATTTCAAATAGCTGAAATATATTGATAATGCTAACTCACTGTGTTACAGCCGAGAGAGAAAGTGAAACCATAGAAAATAGGCAATATCATACTTAGAGTGTTAACTTAAAAGCTAAGAATCACATCAGCTTATCTCTGATCGGTATGTGGTCCAAACAGATAATAAGAAGTAAATATTCTGTATAATATAGGCACAGACGTGACTGTGTGTTAAGAAGCTTACTTCCCAACCACATGGTTTCGGGTTCAGTCCCACTGCGTGGCTCCTTAAGCAAATGTCTTCTACTATAGCCTCGAGCCGACCAAAGCCTTGTGAGTGGATTTGGCAGACAGAAATCGAAAGAATCGTGTCGTATATATATATATATATATATATATATATATATATATATATATATATATATATATATATATATATATATATATATATATATATATACATATGTGTGTTTACACATATGTATGTATGTATGTATGTATGTATGTATGTATTTGTGTGTCTGTGTTTGTCCCCCACCCTCTCTTGACAACCGATGTTAGTGTGTTTACGTCCCCGTAAATTTGGTGGTCGGCAAAAGCGACGGATAGATTAAGTACTAGGCTTACAAAAGATAAGACCTGGGGTCGATTTGTTCGAATAAAGGCGGTGCTCCAGCATCGCCGCAGGCAAATGACTGAAACAGGTAAAAGAATAACAAACATTTGTACCGATATATTAAGTCATGTAATTGGTTTCTGTGAACTGAAAGTGATTTTCAATAAGTAAAAATATTCAAACACTAGTAATGTATTAATCTAATAATGAAATTCGGATATGAATCTATTGGCTACAATGGGAATTTATAACACTGGATAAAGTAGTGAACAGAGAGCGCAGAAGATAGAACCCAAACAATTGTGAAACTTTTCTCAAAGCATGTAAAAAATATTATATAAAGAGGTTAACTGTGCATTGGTTAATTAAAGATAACAAAAATATTTGTTAAGACTGAATGTCAGAAAATTATGCCAACGAACATACAATATTTCTTCTCTTTTATACAAATATATTTTCCTTTATACAGAAATATTTGTTATAGTGTTTCTGAGAAGATAAAAGAAGATGTCTATCTAGTTACTAGTTCCGAACATATTTACAAAAGGTGGCGTCACGACGACTGTCTATCTCCTTTTAGCAGAAGTTGATGTCTCTCGTTAAGTCTAATTGCTGTTACAATTTTAGATCCATTGCAGGAATATCATTTTCTAAATCAGCTGAAGTTGTTTCTATTTCAGCTGACTGGAAGAAATTTCAAGCATGTGACTGGATGCTAAGAAACTGTATTATTGAAGAAGAATGCAAGAAAGGATGATACAACATCGGAATGTTCACAGCAAAGTATGACCAAACCAACATTTCAGGGTCTTGTCGTTTGTTTGACAGTGACAAAATTATGGCAAGCAGTGGTTTTATAGAGTGATTAAAGAACAGGACAGAACAGTTCCTAGCATTTATTGTAACTCTCTGAGCTCTGAAATCTGCCGAAGTCATCTTTGCTTTTTATCATTCAAGAAGTGATAAAATAAAGTACCAGTCGTATTTTGGGCTCGGTAGCATCAATTAATCCCCTGATTTACTGAGTTTCTGTCTAAAGCAGAAATAATAATAATAATAATAATAATAATAATAATAATAATAATAATAATAATAATAATAATAATAATAACAACATGGATGTGCTACACCGGGCTCCCTATACAAAAACATATCTAATCCAATAACATCGATGGAATTAGCCAAAAGAACCGGTGGAAGATTTGAAGGAAGCGGTCTTTTAACGAAGATAATTTTTTTAAGAATATTTTTTATTCTTAAAAAATGAAATTTCACTGCAATACAAAGCACAGGACCTCCTATGCACGATGTCTCAATGAAACACGTGCGATCACACACGCAAAACCAACACCGGAAAGTTTACAAACTATATAAAAAAAAGAAATGGAACAAAATAGTAAGTACATATATTGAATAATTACGCATACACTTGAACGTGTACACAATGATATATACGTTTTGATACCCATAGAACTACACATGCATCTTAATGTTTACAGAACTACGTAAAAATCACAGGACACACTTACGGATACGAAAACACATATCACAAACGAAGCAAAACCAAAACTTTTTTTCTTTCTTCTTTGTTTATTTTCATTTTGTGAACAAATACAGACAGTGAACCATTCATAAGTTTAAAACGCCACACACACACAAAAATACACTATGCCTGGAGATAAATCTATCAACAAAAAAAATACAGATGAATACCGATCTGCTAGCCTTAAAAAACTACGCTACGAGCAATGTTTACATGCTGAGAACTCGGTGACGGTGTTGTCTCAAAAAACTGACCCTAAACAGACAAATCCGTCCCCGAATGTCAACGCCAAAGCTCGTCATGCCTCAATGATAACAAGGCAGATCACAAACCAGAGTGGTTATCGACCGAATCACAAAGGGCCACTCACTCGAAATAGATCTGCTAGCCTTAAGAAGCTACGTCACGAAAGCTCGGAGACGGTGTTGTCTCAAAAAACTTACCCTAAACAGACAGATCCGTCCCCTAGCGTCAACGTCGAAGCTTGTTATGCCTCACTGGTAATAAAACAAAATATAAACCGCAATGGTCATAGACCGGATTATAAAGGACCACTTACTCGGATAATGAACCAGATCCGAGACGAGAAATCTGCTACTGGTTCAAATCTTCCCGACACACAGGAGCTGGAAGTACCCCACAACCGGAATATTCCAACAGATGGCCATCCATGCTCGTCATCAAATAACCAAAAGAAAAAGAATGAAAAATGGTCTAGGGAAGATAATAAAGAAGTTCTTAGAGCCTTCTACCGTGCCATATATTTCCCTACAGATAAATCTAATACTGTACAAACCTACTTAAACTGGAGACAGAAACACCTTGCAGTAAGACCCTACATAGACAGTAATAAACTTGCCAACGTCAGAAGAAACATTATAAAAAAAAAATTACTAACTGAAGTAGAGATTGACCAAATTAAGCAAGCAGTAAAGGATAAAAAGAATGAAACTGCAGCTAAAGAAGATACTACAGAGGAAATAATTATAAACCAGCCCAAGGCTGATGAAAATACAGTAATAATTGAAAGAGTTAAGGTAACTGATAGGCAAAATAAAATACTCTCTGAACCAACCATAAACACTAAGGCAGGTGAAAATCAAATAGATGAAGGAAGTCATACAGAAATCGACGCAACAGAACTACATGATCTAAAAAATCAAATCATGATTGAATGGCTGAAAATTAAAGAAACTAGTATGAATGAACGCGACACTCTCCCCAAAATTCGCAATTCTAACCAAAACCTGAAAATAATTGGTAAAATCCGCCTTGCACTTAAGGATATAATTTCAGCTAATGATGTTGATATTACAGATCTCAACCACCTGTACTATGCATCCGCAAGAATCTCAACGATTCTATGTGGTGAAAAGATTAGAAAAAGACAACACTCCCACAAAAAGCCTTCTTGGCAAGAACGCATTCAACACCAAATTAAGCTGCTTAGATCTGACATAGAATGTTTGAAAAACCTTAAATTTGACAAGAGTATCAAACCTACAAAGACCCAAAAACTAAAGAAAAAATATAACATGAAAACCATAGTTGACATTGATGCCACCATAGAAACCATCAAGCAAAAGGTATGTGCTAAAGCTGCCCGCATAGCAAGGTATGAAAAGCGTGTTAAATTCTTCCGAGATAATAACATGTTCAAAAATAACCCCAAAAATTTCTACAGGAAGATAGGGAAAACACCAGTAACAATAAAGTCTGTCCCATCAAAAGAAGAAGTGCAAGAATTTTGGAATAAAATCTGGGCAGAAGATAAAACACACAATGAAAAGGCCCCTTGGATTGATAGAATAGCTACAGACCTAGACTCCTTAGAGGAGCAAAAGTGGGAGGGGGTCAGGGTAGAAGATATAAGATCTGCTCTCAGGAGGTCAAGCAAATGGAAGTCTCCAGGAAAGGATAAAATTCCTAACTTCTGGTTGAATGCCTTCCCAGAAAGCCATGAACTGCTAACAAAACTTTACAACGATGTTTTGCAAAACCCTAGTTTGATGCCCTCTTGGCTAGTTAATGGTTTAACATTCCTGCTTCCAAAAAATGAGGAAACAAACGAACCAAAAAATTATCGCCCCATAACCTGCTTAACAACAATGTATAAGACGCTAACATCTGTCCTAACCGAGTACACCTATAGTTTTTTAATAGAAAGTAGCATATTCCCTAATGAGCAAAAGGGATGTAAACGTGGATCTTATGGTTGTAAAGATCAGCTACTCATCAATAAGATGATCTTAGAAGATTGTCACAAGCGACACAAAAACTTGTCAATAGCCTGGATAGACTATAAAAAGGCCTTTGATAGCCTACCACATAGCTGGATTAGGAAATGTCTGGAAATGTATAAAATAGCTCCTACTCTGCGAAACTTTTTATCTGTAAGTATGAGATCATGGAGAACCACAATGATGTTGAACAATGACAATGAATCTCTAAATGCTGGAGATGTAAGAATTTCATGTGGCATTTTCCAGGGTGACTCACTATCACCACTCCTCTTCTGTCTAGCCCTAATACCGCTCTCAAAATTGCTCAATGATGCACAGTATGGTTATAAAATATTTGATAAAAATATAAATCATCTCATTTACATGGATGATTTAAAGCTCTTTGCAAAAAATGACCAACAACTCAAAGGCCTACTAGCGATTGTTAAACAATTCAGTGATGACATCAGGATGCAATTTGGCCTTGATAAATGTGCAAAAGCTATCTTTATCAAAGGAAAAATGACAAATACATCTAATGTGAACCTTGACCAGCAAAATGTCATAAAAGAGTTAGAACCAGCGGAGAGCTACAAATACCTAGGGGTAATTGAAGGGGACAATATCAAGCACTCAGTGATGAGGGAAAGGATCAGAAGAGAATGTTATCGCAGGGTGAGAGCAATACTGAAGACAGAGCTGAACGCGAGAAACAGGATCGAAGCGATCAATGCTCTAGCCATACCAGTCGTGACTTACAGTTTCAACATCGTTAACTGGTCAATTACTGAAATATGTAATGTTGACAGAAAAATACGAAAACTGTTGACAATGCATAGAATGCACCACCCTAAGGCAGATATAGAACGTCTTTATCTGCCAAGAAAAGAGGGAGGTCGAGGACTACTACAGCTGGCATTATCAATGAAGGTAGCCACAATTGGCCTAGACACCTATATGAAAAACTCTGAGGACTGGATGCTAAAACTTGTCTTAAAATATGAAAGCAAGAAAGCATCTTACTCAGTAACAAAACAGGCAAAGGAATATCTAAGTGAATTCCAATTGCAACAAATTCAAGAATTAGACGAACTAGAAACACCTACAGAAAAAGCTAAGCGCTTGAAAACCCGTGCTAAAATTGCTGCCTTAGCTATTATGACTGAAAAATGGCATGGAAAACCTCTCAATGGCAAATACCCAAAGAGAGCGAATAATGCAGATATTGACAAAGCCCTTACCCACCAATGGTTAATGGCCTCTGGATTGAAATCAGAAACAGAGGGGTTTATCATAGCAGCCCAAGATCAATGCCTACCTACAAAGAACTACCAGGCCAACATATTAAAGAACGGCAGCTCCCCATTATGTCGTATATGCCAACAACAAAATGAGACCATCGATCATGTTGTCTCCATGTGCAGTCTGCTTGCGCCTACAGAGTATCTCAACAGGCATGATAGAGCTGCACAATATATTCACTGGGTAATATGCAAAAACCTGGACTTGCCCCATGATAAAAACTGGTGGGAACACAAACCACCCCCAGTACTTGAAAATGATCACATTGCACTCCTCTGGAACTTCACCATTCAAACTGACAGAAAGATAGACGCAAATAGGCCAGACATCATACTGAAAGACTTCAGACAAAAATCATGCCTCCTCATTGATATGACTGTCCCAATTGATATAAACGTATCTGTCAAGACCTACCAAAAACTGAGCAAATATAAAGATCTTGAAATAGAAATTAGCAAAATGTGGAATCTGAAGACGAAAACAATACCTATTGTCATAGGTGCCCTGGGAATGACAGCGAAACGGGCTGATTACTACCTAGCTCAGATACCAGGAAACCCCAAAATGGCTGAAGTCCAAAAGATAGTGCTCATGGGAACTGCCCATATCCTACGTAAAATACTGTCTATGTGATCTCAAATTTTAAAGCAAACATAATTTTCTTATGGTTTCTTAAACATTCACTTGAACAAAACTGTACAAATCCAAATATATGGTACCCTAGGCATAACACCTACATGAACTTCTAACTTGTTGTCTCTTGAGGTCTCTGGGTGAGACTTGGATCCAACTTGTACAAATGCAAAACAAAAGTCAAACATAAAATAATAATAATAATAATAATAATAAAGATAAAGATAATAATAATA
Organism: Octopus bimaculoides; assembly: GCF_046866305.1. NCBI lineage: Eukaryota > Metazoa > Mollusca > Cephalopoda > Octopoda > Octopodidae > Octopus > Octopus bimaculoides. The sequence continues at coordinate 6,865,514 of NC_142932.1, read as the reverse complement.
ATAATAATAATAATAATAATAATAATAATAATAATAATAATAATAATAATAATAATAATAATGATAATAATAATAATAATAATAATAATAACGTTTCCCTAAAAGAAATGGAGAAACCTTCAAAATACAAAGACCTGGAAATAGAGGTAACTCGAATGTGGAATCTAAAAACAGAAACAATTCCTGTCATAGTAGGTGCCTTAGGTATAACAAAAAAAATATTCAGGCAAACGCATAACAAAAACACCAGGACTTAAAAATATATATAACATACAGAAAATTGCACTACTGGGCACTGGACACATCCTACGCAAAACACTTTCAATACAGTAACCATAAGAGCATCACAGCACACCACAGCACATACCCAAGGCACACAGAGCTGCGCTCGGTAGTGAAGTGAAAGCACGTTATAAAAATAAAACTACTGAACAATAATAATAATAATAATAATAATGATAATAATAATAATAATAATAATAATAATAATAATAATAATAATAATAATAATAATAATAATAATAATAATGCTACGGAAAAACAGTCAGCCACCTTCTATATATGGATGACCTAAAATTATATGCTAAAACCGACAAAGAGCTAGAAACACTACTACAGACAGTACACGGCTTTACCAAGGAAATAGATATGAAATTCGGATTAGAAAAATGTGCCAAAGCAACCCTGAAAAGAGGAAAATTAGTTAAAAGCAGCAATATAACACTAGATAAAGCCAATGAAATAAGAGAACTAGACGAAAGCCAACCATACAAGTATTTAGGAGTCAATGAACTAGATAGGATACAACATACACAAATGAAAGAAAAAGTAAAGAAAGAGTACTATAGACGAGTTAGACCAATACTAAAAACAGAGCTCAATGCTAAAAACAAGATAATGGGTATGAACACTTTAGCTGTCCCAGTTATAAGCTACAGCTACAACATCCTTAACTGGACACTAAACGAACTATGTAAAATAGACAGGAAAGCAAGAAAACTAATGACAGGATATAGGATGCACCACCCAAAATCTGACATAGAAAAGCTATATATACAACGCACAGGTGGCAGGGGTCTTATACAGCTAGAAAACTATTATAAAATAACCACGATAGGACTGCAAAAATACCTACTCCAGAAGCAAGGGAAACTAATACAAATAGCCACAAAACACGAGCAAAACAAAAAACTGTTTTCAGTATTTAAGGAAGCTGACAAATACAAACAAGAAATCAATCTACCTAACAAATACGAAGAAGAAGAAGAAACAACAAAAGCTATAAAACAAATGAAATCCAAACTAAAACTAGAACAGCAACGGACCATGATAAAACGATGGCAAGAAAAGCCCCTACATGGTAAATACTGGGCTAAACTAAATGCGAAAGAGATAGACAGAGAAAAATCCCAGCAATGGCTGAGAAGCTCAGGACTCAAAGCAGAGACTGAAGGATTTTTAATTGCTGCACAACACCAAAGCCTCCCCACCAGAAATTTCCAAAAACACATAATAAAAAGAAATATAACAAGTAACTGTAGAATATGTGGAGATGGACAAGAAACAATAAATCATATTATCTCTGGCTGCCCAGTCCTGGCTAAGAAGGAATATATTCACAGACACGACAGAGCTGGGACCTATATACACTGGAAGCTATGCCAACACTATGGAATAACAACAGAAAAAGATGGTATAAACACACGCCAGAAAAGGTCACAGAAAACGAGAAAGCAGCCATACTCTGGGAAATGCCAATACACACAGATAGAGAAATTAAGGCAAATAGACCAGATATAGTTGTCAAAGATCATGAAGGAAAAAAATGCCTTCTAATTGACGTTTCAATACCAGCAGATGACAACGTTTCTCTAAAAGAAATGGAAAAACTTTCAAAATACAAAGACCTGGAAATAGAGATAACTCGAATGTGGAATCTAAAAACAGAAACAATTCCTATCATAGTAGGTGCCTTAGGTATAATAAAAAAATATTCAGACAAATACATAACAAAAACACCAGGACTTACAAATATATATAACATACAGAAAATTGCACTACTGGGTACTGCACACATTCTACGCAAAACACTTTCAATACAGTAAACATAAGAGCACCACAGCAAACCACAGCACATACCCAAGGCACACAGAGCTGCGCTCGGTAGTGAAGTGAAAGCACGTTATAAAAATAAAACTACTGAACAATAATAATAATAATAATGCAAGATCCTATGGGATTTTATGATTCAGTGCGACCATGAGATAGAGAATAGGAAGCCGGACATAGTCTTAATTGAGAAAGAAAACAAACTATGCTGGATCGTAGATAAGGAAGAAAGAAGAGTTGAGAGATATGACAGGTTAGCGTGGGAAGTTAAGCGGTTGTGGTCGATGAAAATGGTAGCAGTCGTACCAGTAATTGTCGGAGCTCTGGGAACAGTGAGCAAAAAAATCTCGAGAAGTACGTGGTACAAATAGGGGCTGCAATAAGGGTGGAGCACTTGCAGAAAACAGCATTGCTTGGAACTGCTCGACTACTCCAGAAGATGCTCGAAAAATAAGAGGTATTACCTTAGTTCACTGGTAGTGAACAGCTAACACCGTAGTACATCTCCAGCGTTAGAAGCTGTGCAAAGGCAATGATGATAATAATAATAATAATAATAATAATAATAATAATAATAATAATAATAATAATAATAATAATAATAATAATAATAATCATTTCTACTATAGGCACATGGCCTGAAATTTGTGGGAAGTGTACTAGTCGATTGCATCGACCCCAGTGTTTCACTGGTACTTATTTTATCGACCCCGAAAGAATGAAAGGCTAAGTCGACCTCGGTGGAAATTATTCCCGGCGTACTACGATTCTGCCAGCTCACTGCCCTGATGATGATGATGATGATGATGATGATGATGATGATGATGATGATGATGATGATGATGATGATGATGGTGATGATGATGATGATGATGATGATGATGATGATGATGACGATGATGATGATGATGATGATGATGATGATGATGATGATGATGATGGTGATGATGATGATGATGATGATGATGATGATGATGATGATGATGATGATGATGATGATGATGATGATGATGATGATAAGGAAGAGGCAGACTTATCTGATCCCACAGAATCAACTTCGTTGTTGAGCAAGATCTGGTCAAAAGATATCAAACACAAAAACGTGGCATCCTGACTTCATGATGAGGAAAAAGAATTCCGTGACATGGAGATAGATGAGATTATTACAATCACGTTGGAAAATATTCAAGCAGGAGCTGGTAAGATATGAAATTCGAAGGCGTCCGGCCTGGACCTGCAGCAAGGTTTTTTATTCAAGGAATTGACGAATTTACACCCTAGGCTATGAAAGTTCCTGCAAGGCTGTGTACAATAAGGAATTGTACCAAAATGGATAGCCAAAGGAAGAAGAGTGCTGATCCCAACGAAGTCCAGTAACTCTCGTTCGATTGCTTGTTTACCTATGATGTGGAAGCTTCTAACTGGAATAATAGGAGAAAAGTTGGTCGAAATGCCGCTAAACATTTTGTCCGGCTAACGATTCCGCCAGTTCACCACTTTGACCCCCTTCAATAATTATCCTTTCTACTTTAAGCACAAGGACATGAACTTTTAGGAGACGGGGCAAGTCGATTTCATCAACCCAATGCTTAACTGGAACTTATTTTATAGACTCCGAAATGGAGAAAGGCAAAGTCGACGTCGTCGAAATTTGAACTCGAAACGTAAAGAGAGACGAAACGCCAATCAGCATTGTGTCCAGCGTTATAATGGAAACAGTTGGATGCAGATCATTGATCAGGTTCTTATACTTGAAAGGTCGTACACCAAATGAGACTTTCGAAGAGACGAAAGAAGTTTATGGTGACGATGCACCATCATACGACGTAGTGGAGCACTGGCGTCACCAGTTCAAATGTGATCGGACATCGGTGGAAACTGCTCCTATTCCTGGACGACCATATTCCGTCATTGATGACGACACCAACCATAAAGTGGAAGCCACCATTTTGGAGGATCGCCGCATAACTATCTGGCAACTAGCCCAAGAAGTGAAGATAAGTGTAGGGTCCGTGGAAAAAAGTCATTCACGACCATTGCTCCCAGATTCTTTCGGCAATATGCCAAGAAAACAAACGAGGGGGACTTTTTCGGGAGACTTATCACACAGGATGAAACATGGGTCCATCACTATGATCCTGAGACTAAAGTTAATCGAAGCAATGGAAGCATGATAACTCACCACCTCCAAAGAAGGCTCGTGTCCAACCTTCAGCAGGCAAGGTGATGCTCACAGACTTTTGGGACCAGCACGGAGTAGTGATGATGGATTTTCTATCAAAGGGCAGCACAATTAACTGGTAATATTATGCTTTTCTGCTGCAGAAATTGCGGGACGCCATCAAAGTAGAGAGGCGTGGCATGCTGACCAAAGAAGTCCGCCTCCTCCAAGACAACGCCCCAGTTCACAATGCGCATGCAGATGAAAGTGCACTCCTGCGGCTCAGTTTGTGAGTTACTAAACATCACGCCATGGACGAATGAATAAAATGACAGGACAGTTTCATCACATTTATACAAAACTGTTCGACTAAATATTCCTTGTTTCTTTTCTCTTTTCTTTTTTCTTTCTTTTTCCCTTTGCCAGCTGCAAATTTGAAGATTGATGATGTGAATTTCTTCGTTTGCATTTTTGAATTTCTTTGTTTCTTCATTGTACATTTTGAACATGAAGAAAACAGACGAGCTATCGAAATATCGTACAAATCAATAAACAATCTATTACAATCGCATCGCGCTCTCCTTATCGTCTATTATTATTATTATTGTTATTTTACTTCTCAGAAAGCTTGGTCCTGTTTTTTCTGGTAGATTTTGTGAGAGCGGAGAGCAACCTGCTGTAAGAGGTCTCACAGGGTCTCTGTCCACACATTATAAGCTTTGATACTTGGTTGTTAATTATCGTGGGAAACATTCAACATCCAAGTACCAATCTCAAAATCATAGCTTTCCCTAGCAGAGCGGTTTTGGGGGCTTGCTCTGTACTCATATCAATTCTGATTTCTCTGACATATTTCTCGAACTTGGTAGTTAGTACTCCGAGTAACCCTAGAATTACTGAAATGACAGGCACTCTCCTCAGAGTCCACATTTCGTCTTTTAGTAGTCTGTATTTTTCAATCTGTTCTAGTTCTTTGTCACTTATGTGTGCATCCCCAAGTATTGCAATATCTATGATCTGGGTTTCCAATTTACTTTTATCTACCACAATATCTTGTCTCTGAGCATAGATTAGGGTGTTACATTGGATTGTAGAATCCCATAGTATCTTATACTCTTTGTTCTCAGTGACACTTTCTAGTTCATGTTCGCACCATTTCCATGCTCTGTTCAGGCCGTACTTTTCCCACAGCCTCCAGTCGACGAATTTATCCAGGTAATCGTGCCTCCTTTTGTGGTGATTTTGGGTCAACTTGCTACACTCTCTCAAAATATGTAAGATTATTTCGTTATTATTATTATTTTGCCCTGCGTATTAACGAAACAACAACAACAACAACAACAACAACAACAACAACAGCAACAACAACAACAACGGTTATTATCAAGGCAGCGAGCTGGCAGATTCGTTAGCCCGCCAGGTGACTTCAAATTCCGCCTCGGTCGACTTTGCCTTTCATCCGTATGGGTTCGATAAAATTGCTGGCCTTGT
>NC_142932.1:6844753-6854753 GCF_046866305.1 Octopus bimaculoides | reverse complement strand
CATACAGCCACGCCTTGTCCTTTGATCATAGTTCTACTCCTTGAGCGCGACATGGGGTTAAACGACAGCAACAACCTCAATGACATCGTTTAGTCTGCCAGAAATAGCAGTCAAATATCTCTTTAAATTACACCGTAACTGTCTTAACGATCAAATATTGCATCACATAATGTGTTCTAGAAGTATGTTAAGTCTGAACAAAAGATGGAATAACCATGTTTGGAATACCTTTGGTCATAAGTCTGAAGGAAATGTGAGAAGACAAAGAACAACAAAAATGAATAACAACAACAACAATAATAACAACTATTTCTAATGGTTTCCGGTTTGGCCCACCATGTTTTCGAGTGTTTTGCTTTAAAAAAGCTTAACCATAGAAGGAAATCCGGCAAAGTGTTTAATATAGTGAAGCAATGTTATGAAGATTTATAAATTACACCACAATAGGTATATAAATATTTATATAATGAAGTATTTCCACAGATCTTACTAGTTACTTATCTATATTCTACAGCCCCACATGGGTGTGTCAGTGTTTGTAAGGATGTGGGGGGGGGGGGTGAGACGTATATGATCGAGTGTTTCACAATTAACAAGCATCAGTTATAAAAGAAAATCGAAGATATAATAAAGAATTGCTATTTGTTATTTATTCTTTTATTAGTTCCAGACACTTAGATTAAGGCCATGCAGAAGTTTAATCGAACAAATGAACTCCAGTATTTTCAACCTAGTATTTACTAAATCGGGTACTGATGGCCGAACTGCTAGGTTATGCAGACGTAAACAATCCATACCCTTTTGTCGAACGGAGAGAGACAAACACAAACACGCATACGCTTCCGCTTAATTTTCATCAATTACCAAATTCTGTCATAAGGAGTCGGTAAGTTCAGTTCTATTATAGGAGATACTTGTCCACAGTGCCTAAAGCAAAAACAAAAACATGAGGTCGTGAAGAGAAATTCGTAACCATACAATGCTACTTGTACCTAGCTTAGTATATTTTGCGCACTTTTAAGATAATGCAACAAGTTGGTGTATTAAGCTTCTAACAACTTTAAACTAGGCGCAGGAGTGGCTATGTGGTAAGAAGCTTGCTTCGCAACCACATGGTTCCGTGTTCCGCCACACTGCGTGGTACCTTCCACTATATTGCCGGGCCGACCAAAGCCTTGTGAGTGGATTTGGTAGACGGAAACTGAGAGAAGCCCGTCGTATATGTATATATATTGTGCATATCTCTGTGTGTGTCTTTGTGGCTGTATTTGTCCCCCACTACTGCTTGACAACCGATGTTGGTGTGTTTACGCCCCGTAACTTAGCGGTTCGGCAAAATAGACCGATAGAATAAGTACAGCACGAAACAAAAAGGTTAATAAGTCCTGGTGTCGATTTCTTCTGCTAAAACCCTTCAGGGCGGTGCCCCAGCATGGCCGCAGTATCAGTATGACTGATACAAGTAAAAGATAAAAGATATGGAACGGAATTAAAAGATATGGCTAAAATATTTAAGAAGCAATGTTTATCTCCGCTTCTATATGGTTGTTCGACGTTACTACCGTTTTTAACTCCCCGGAAGAGCCTCCTCCAGCTGGTTATCGATGCAATTTGCACCTGGTATATATTGCACCTGGTATATATTGCACCTGGTATATATTGCAAGCAGCTGCTTCGCTTGTTTCAAAATATTTCAAGTATCCTAAAACATTAAATGTATGCAAGACAGTCGAGTATTTGCAAAACATGAATGGAGTTTCCACAGCCCCACTAGTAATAACATCTGTAGCAACAGCAACAGTAATAGTAACATTTGCAACATAAGGTGCAATGGCTTCAAGAAGGTCCGTTGGTATAGAAACCTACTATGTAAATGGACGTAACTAAATAGGACAAAACATTTTTAACCAGCACCGATCATGTATTTTTGCGTATTTTTGAATGTGTCTACATTCATAGCCTTAGATTTACACTCCTGAAGCGGTCAGTCTGTTGTCCTTGAATAACAAAGTTGATTTGATGTCGCTTAGGTCTACTCAGCTGTAATGTGTACAAGCCGAAGTGCTGCTGGTGCATCTCTCTCTCTCTCTCTCTCTCTCTCTCTCTCTCTCTCTCTCTATCTCTTCCTCTTACTCTCTCTCTCTCTCTTTCTCTGTCTCTCTCTCTCTCTCTCTTTCTCTGTCTGTCTCTCTCTCACCGACTCGCACAAGCTGTCACAATCCGGATGTGCTGCTGGGTCAAGGATGAAAGATTGGGGGCGATATATGGCTGCTTCCGACAACACATGTACTTAATACATCTAACGAAAGCACAGGACCTCTCACCAGGATATACTCGCTTGCGAGTGACAGCTGGTGGCTGCACCTATATACATATGTGTGTGTGTGTATGTATGTATGTATGTATGTATGTATGCTTTATCCCAAAACACGTGTGTTTGAAAAGATAATCGAAAGCGCTCATACACACTAGAAAGAAATTCTTCCAAAAAGTTTAGTGACGTTCTGATGAAGAATTTACAAATCACTTTTAAAATAGTCTTTAAAGAAATCTCTTTTATACTAAGTGAAACTGTATCAAGTATTTTCACAAAGGCTTTTTAATATATATATATATATATATATATATATATATATATATATATATATATATATATATATATATAGAGAGAGAGAGAGAGAGAGAGAGAGATCATTTTCATTTCATTTTCATTAAGGCAAGAAGGCCAGTTTATGGGATTTTCCTGGGTTTTCCGTCCATAAAGGGTTTAGCTTTTTGGCGTATCATCGGACCCCAAAACCTGTTGGCCTAAGACCTCTTCAAAATATGGAGGGGGAAAGCCTCGCTACAAAGGCAAACAATAGGGGATTATCACACTTTGGCATTGGCTATCGACTATCCTATATTTCTCTAAAGCTACTTCCTTACTAAATCCTACCACCTCTACTCTAATAGACCTTTTCAGATCTATTTACCAACGGTTGTTGACGATTGCATCCGACATTTTCCGATTCACTAACTTGTTAACCCGGTTTTTGCATGCTTGACGAACCGGGAAGGAGGCGTTCAGCTTCCAGTACTCGGGGCCCTGCCTATGGATGCTATTTAAGTCGACCGTGCAGATTACTAATTTCTGCTCTGTGTAGCCAACGACTAAGAATTGTGGACAAACTATGTTAACTTCTGTCTACTGGCACACAGAATACCCTAACTAAATATCATGTGGAAGACCCGGTGTTGTTTGCCCATGTCCACATTGGTGCATTCGGAAAATCTTGTCGGTATCTGTCAGCCATTTGGAAGCGGCTGATCAGGTTTGTGAGGCTTTGACATCCCTCTCACTTGTTGGCTAGTTTCACCCTTTCCACGTGTACATCCAAAATAGCATTCCAATTGCCCACTAGCACTAAAGAGCCTGACGTCCCAAGAGAAAAACCCAAGCTTCCGTAGGAATCTGGCTGCCCCGCCCTAATCGGAGCGTGCACAGCGACTAGTCTAAAATCACAACGTTCACCTCCCTTTCAAAATATTTACTGAAGACAGTACTTCACTCTCTACCCAGACTTTTTTTTTTTCAATTGGAACTTGTAAAAGTCAATGAGGGCTCGGCCGAAGAGGAAAATGTCTGGCTTCAGTCCTATCAACGTCATCCACCACACTACCTCTTTCGTTATAGCAACCAGACAGAGGAAAGCTGCCTTTCCCTACCGGTCAAAGGAAGGCTGCGGGGTGATCCTCACGATGGACTCGGCTAATAACCGGATCCGTCCTACACGTGACAACGGCTGTTCGACAAAGCTCTAGACACTAGACGAGTGCAGCAAGACGGTTTCATCGTCCTGCACACACCTCGCACAAGTCCGTCAGACAGTATTTCCGTATCTGTAGAGCTTGTCTCGAACCGGCAGAGCACCCCGGTAGCACTGCCAGACCAGGGTTTTTTGGAAGTTATCCATAGGCCCCGGCCCGAAGGTCCTCCGCTGGAGATGGAGGTTGTCATGGATACTTCTGTTTGGGATAGTTCATTTCTGCGCATCACCAACATACTTATCGACAAGCACCAACCTCTTGGCTAACACCTTGGCCAAAATCTTATAATACACATTCAGCAGAAATATAGGCCTAAAGTTATCAATTTTGTCCCCCTGGGAATTCTCCCATTCTGCACCGGTTGTGGTAGGCGTCTGCAAAGAGACCACCGAACAATTTCTTGTCCACCTGGAGATCTGGACAAAGCCAGACCCCGAGCAATTTAACTGGTCCTTCGGTCTAACGCTGTCGGTTGGCATGGACCTACCTCTCCAGGTGCCGAGCTGCAGGCCCACCGACTTCTCCTGGCTGATATTTGTTCCTGTCACCGTTTCGTACTCCCTTAGAGCAGTACTGACCACCTCGATTTCCGAGATGTCCGACTCTATTACGGTGACGTCACCCTCGTAAGCCGACACGAACCTTCCGGATCCTAGATCACGCGGAATGTCCCTCGAAACATCCAGCTTCCGCATCAATGGCTCGAGAGCCAGTACGAACAGAAGAGGTGAAAGTGGGCATCCTTGACGGACTGAGCGATGTTAAACGATTCCGATAGGTGGCCATTTACTTTGACCACCGAACATTGCAGTACATTGCAGCGATCCAGCCTCTTAAAACTACAACTGAAGGGGGTGACGGCCTCTGAAAACGAGGCCGAAAACGTGAGAACAGCCTCCAGGTATTTGTGGTCGACACCATCAAAAGCTTTCGATTGATTCAAATTGGTCAGGGCCCCACCCATGCCAGGTTCCTTTCGCACGCTCTTTCTGGTGTAACGCGTGAGGCGGAGGTTGTGGATACTTTTGGGGGATCCACGTCTGCGCGTCACCAACCAACTTATCGTCGACAAGCGCCAATCTCTTGTCTAACCCTTTGGCCAAAATCTTATAATCTGCATTCAGCAGAGTTATAGGCCTAAAGTTATCAATTTTGTCCCCCTTATTCGAATCCTCCCTAAATATCACCACTCCACGGCTCACAGCGCTGAGAATTCTCTTGCTCTGCTGCCAGTTGTTTTAGACGTCTAGCAAGAGACCACCGAACAAGTTTGGCATATGAAAATAAAGCTCGAAAGGTAGACCATTCTGCGTTTTCATCGCGTACTGTATATCTTCTGCTGTTATCGGCATTGCACGGAACCCTGCCTCCCTGGCCGAAAGGCGCCGCATGTTACTGAGATAGGGAGTGAAATCCATCACCATTCCAGAACCACTGCGTGTCACATACAGTTCGGCGAAGTACCGCTGAAATTCCGCACACATCTGCTTGGATTCGGTTATCATGCGCCCATCACAGCTCGTAAAGATCGAATTGTTGCTTTATTTCCACGAAGCGCCTCTGTCACCCGGGCCCATCGAACGGTTTTCGTCCCCTCCCGTATCAGTGCACGCATCCTAGCTCTGACAACGCAACTTTCGTGTTTGGCATTGAAGAATTGATCAAGAGCCAATCTCGCCGCTAGCACGTCGGTCGCTACGCCTTTACGAAGTGCCTCATCTAGCTTTCTAACAAGGTCTCCCTCTGTCCTAGATTCCTCTAACGCTATTTCCTTACTAAAACCTATCGCCTCTACTCTAATAACCCTTTCCATGGCTATCCACCAACGGCTGTTGACGATTGCACCTACTAACTCTCGATGGACTAACTTGCTAATCCGGTCCCTAAAAGCCTGGCGCGCCTCAGAAGGGGGCGTTCAGCTTCCAGTGCCTGTGCTTTGTCTATGGATCCTATCTATGTCGACCGTACAGATCATACATTTATGGTGCTTGTAACCGACGACTTTGAATTGTTGACAGCCTATATTACTTCTATCTACAAGCCTACAAAATACTCTATCTAGATACGATCTGGAATGCCTGATGCTGTTCGCCCATATCCACATTGGCGCGATCGAGAAATCCAGTCGGTACCTGTCAAGCCAACTGGAAGCGGCTGAGCAGGTTTGTGAGGCTTTTCCTCCTCGCTCTCCTATCAGCTAGCCCCACCCTATCCAGGCGTGCGTCCAATGTGGAGCACTGAGTGCAGTACCAACTCCGAATGACGGTGAGCCTGCCCAGCTAACCTCATTCTCCTCTGTGTTATTTTTGAACTTACTATTGGGAGGCTCTCGTACAGCTCTGAGTTCTTCATCCTCAGTGTATACTGATTAATGTTCAGAGCCACCCTCAGCATTCCCGTGTAGCCCCATCCAACCATCTGAGTGAACTTCGTGGTCAGTGTCCATGTCTCAGACCCATGCAACAGCAGACTCCACTACAGCAAAGAAAAGACGGATCTTCAGGTCTTTACGAAGATCCGACTTCTATACAGATCTCAAACTGTGGCATGCCGCCCAGGCTTTGCTCTTCCTCTCAACTATAACAACCTCTGTCTTCCCAATCTTTGCTCCTAGATACAGGAAGTCCTCAACCAACTCTAATGGCTTCCCGCCTACATTCGTAGTCTTCTCTGGCTTCTTAATGTTCTCTACCAGATACTTAGTCTTAATTTCATTCATTTCCAGCCCCACACTCATCGACACAGTCTCTACCTCTTACACCAAATCTTCTGCTTCCTTCACTGTTTATCATCAGAACTATGTCGTGAGCACCGAATTTATTTGGGGCCAAATATAGCCCCACTAGGGGCTACACAAACACAGAAACCCAACGCCAGGTCCCTAGTGTTTCTATTAACAAACTGAAACAACGTTTAAACGAAAAAAACAAAACGGTAACAAACGGGTGTAAACTAAATTTTTAATCAAGACTTACTTCGGGCGTTCGAAAATACGTCTGTCATGTTCAGCAGTAAATATACTATAATAACAATAATAATAATAATAATAATAATAATAATAATAATAATAATAATAATAATAATAATAATAATAATAATAATAATAATAATAATAATAATAATAATAATTCCTGGCTAAGAAGGAATATATTCACAGACATGACAGAGCTGGGACCTATATACACTGGAAGCTATGCCAACATTATGGAATAACAACAGAAAAAAGATGGTATAAACACACGCCAGAAAATGTCACAGAAAACGAGAAAGCAACCATACTCTGGGAAATGCCAATACACACAGATAGAGAAATTAAGGCAAATAGACCAGATATAGTTGTCAAAGATCATGAAGAAAAAAATGCTTTCTAATTGACGTATCAATACAAGCAGATGACAACGTTTCTCTAAAAGAAATAGAAAAACTTTCAAAATACAAAGACCTAGAAATAGAGATAACTCGAATGTGGAATCTAAAAACAGAAACAATTCCTATCATAGTAGGTGCCTTAGGAATAATAAAAAAATATTCAGACAAATACAGAACAAAAACACCAGGACTTACAAATATATATAACATACAGAAAATTGCACTACTGGGTACTGCACACATTCTACGCAAAACACTTTCAATACAGTAAACATAAGAGCACCACAGCAAACCACAGCACATACCCAAGGCGCACAGAGCTGCGCTCGGTAGTGAAGTGAAAGCACGTTATAAAAATAAAACTACTGAATAATAATAATAATAATAATAATAATAATAATAATAATAATAATAATAATAATAATAATAATAATAATAATAATAATCTTTAAACACATCTCTATAATCCTCTGTAGTTCATTTTATTCGTTTTACTTTAGGCGGTGTTTTTGGTGGCGTCACTACAGGTCTATTGTTTAGGATTATCCTGATTCTAGTTACCTAGTAGATCATTTTTTGTTATTCTTTTTGTTTTGTTTTTTTGTGTGTTCTTTTTTTGAGAGTTTGTTCCAATAACAATAAACTATAGCCTGCAAGTACTATTACTATCAGCCTTGAAAATGGAAACCATATTACTAACGGAACTAGAACTACTAGTACCAGTATCACTGTACTGCAAGTAGTAGTAGTAGTAGTAGTAGTAGTAGTACTAATGGTGAGAATGATCATTTTCCACCATTACCGCGACTGCTATTACCACTGCCACCATCAGCCTACCTGTCAATACCATCACCACCACCACTACAACCACAGCCACAACCACCACAACCACAATATCAACTACCACAGCAGCCACAACTACAACTGTCACTGCAACCATCATCACAACCACCAGCACCACCACAGCAACCACCACCATCACAACATCAACTACCATAACAACCACAACAACTGCCACCACAACCACCACCACCACAACCACCACCACCACAAACACCACCACCACCACAACCACCACCACAACCACCACCACCACAACCACCACCACCACAACCACAATATCAACTACCACAGCAGCCACAACTACAACTGCCACTACAACCACCACCACCACAACCACCAGCACCACCACAACCACAACCACAACCACCACAACTACCACAACCACAACATCAACTACCACAACATCACCTACCACAACATCAACTACCACAACAACCACAACTACAACTGCCACCGCAACGACCACCACCACAACCACCACCACAACTGCCACCACAACCACCACAACCACCACCACAACCACCAGCACCACCACAGCAACCACAGCAACCACCACAACCACCACCACCACAACCACAATATCAACTACCACAGCAGCCACAACTACAACTGCCACTACAACCACCACCACCACAACCACCAGCACCACCACAACCACAACCACAACCACCACAACCACCACAACCACAACATCAACTACCACAACAACCACAACTACAACTGCCACCGCAACGACCACCACCACAACCACCACCACAACTGCCACCACAACCACCACCACCACAACCACAATATCAACTACCACAGCAGCCACAACTACAACTGCCACTACAACCACCACCACTACAACCACCAACACCAACACAATCGCCACCACAACCACAGCCACAACCACCACCAACGTCACCACTATCGAAACGTCATCTTCTATCCCCCGCCCCTCACGCTACCATTCACACTGCGCAACACCAACGCAATCCGCTCTTGCTCCAGATTATTTCCCCATCCTATTGTCACACACACGCACACACACGCACACGCATACACACACACACACTACCTGTTTGTTCAACTATCTTCACCACCACCACCACCACCACCACCATCATCACTGCCTCCATTGCGACATCACCATCACTATTAGCCTGCCCCAGTTAAGGCTGACCCGGACATAAGCAGCGACAGCAATGGCACCATCAACAACAACGACGACCCCAGTACTTGGCTGGTACTTAATTCATCGACCTCGAAAGGAATGAAAGGCAAAATCGACCGCGGTGGAATTTGAATTCAGAATGTAATGACGAACGAAATGCCGCTAAGCATTTTACTCGGCATGGTGACGAATCTGCCAGCTTGCTATATTAGAATTAATAATAATAATGCGAACACTAATGCAACTACTTGACGCATCATCACCGACGAGTGTCAAGAACACAAGCAAGAGCAAAAGAGCAACAGCGTGATCTAAAAAGAGAATCCTCTGGAAGATTTTTCTTATTTTTCTGTCTTTTGGTCAGGAGGAAATTCAGTGACCTATGACCTTTTTTTTTATTTGTTTTTAGAGCCTACATGATTGGTTGGAGGGGGAGAGAGAATGGTTCCCTGAAACCTGAAACCGGAAACCCTAACCCTAACCCTAACCCTAACCCTCCCGGTGGTTGCAACGGAAAGGTTAGTGCTAAAAGTATCAGGCAGTGGTATTAAACTGGGTGATGAGTTAAACCTACTCCCTAGAAAATAAACAGGAAATTAGGGCATGGCAGATTTTGTATTAAGGATGCAAAGAGCTGGAAAAAAATAACGGCAAGGTATCTGGTCCAACGTGCATACAGTTCTTCCTATCCAACGCCCTCAACCGATGCTCACATATAAGCCCCGAGAGGATAAAAACCACAGTTGCCTTCAGTGTGCTTTGAACTCATGAACTCAGAATGCAGAAAGTCTGAACATATGACACATTGCATTTTGTCCGACA
>NC_142932.1:6832253-6837253 GCF_046866305.1 Octopus bimaculoides | reverse complement strand
ATTTCCCTAATAGCAGAGATGACGGTGGTGAAGATGCTGTGACTGGTGTTAACGCTGTTGCCTAACCTGAGTTCAGCCTTCATTGAGCTGAAGCGTTAGGGCGTGGTTACAGGGACATTTAGCAGTTATTTCTAGGATATTGAAGAGAACATGTCGAGGCTGTCTCAAATAATAGTCTTGATGGTGATGCCAGTGCTGATGCTGATACTGTTATTGTTGTTGCCTATGCGCTGTAGGGTGTTGTCTCAGAAGGGAGATTCAGCTGCTACTTCTAGCATGTCGAGCGGCCATGTAGAGGCTTGTAGGCTCAGTGAAATATCATTATTATCACTGATCTCGGGTGCTACTAACACTTCGTATCTACAAATATATACGTATTACACACACACACACACACACACACATATATAAATATTCGTTATATGCAAGTGTATTTATATGCATGTGTATATATTCTGTATGTATATATATATATATATATATATACATATATATATATATATATATATATATATATATATATATATATATATATATATATATATGTATATAATATAATATAATATATATATATATATATATATATATATATGCACATATATAAATACTAGTAATATAATATTATAATATTGTATTATATCAGAGGTTATTTGTCTGCTCTGAGTACTGCCCTTGGCTACTCGGAGTAGCACTATAATGCTGAACGAGTCAGCCAAGGGCGAAACTGAGGGTAGATTATCAACTTTCAATATGAAAAACATAGCTATCCACCCTATCGAACCCATCAAATCCTATGTCAGATAACGTTTGCACAATATAAAATGTATATCTTAACATACTTCACTACTCGTTGGATGCGGTGTACTGGCAGAATGCTTAGCGCCATTTCGTCTGTGTTTATGTCCTGAGTTCAAATTCTGCCAAGGTCGACTTTGCCTGTCGTCCTTTGGAGTCGATAGAATATGTACCAGTGGACAACTGGCGGTGTGTGTATGGGGGGGGTCAATGTAATCGACTTATCTCCTCCCCAGGTATCGTTGGACTTGTGTCAAAATATAGTTTACCATGCGCAAGGCGGATAGCTGGCAGAATCGTTAGCACACTGGGTAAAATGCTTAGCGGTATTTCGTCCGTCTTTACGTTCTGGGTTCAAATTCCATCGAGGTCGACTTTGCCTTTCATCCTTTCGAGGATATAATATAATTGATATAATTGACTGCCCCAACTCCCCCAAAATTTCAGGCCTTGTGCTTATAGTAGAAAGGCTTGTTGATGTTGATATTATTATTATTATTATTATTATTATTCTAACATTGGCACTTTATGTACTGAAACTGAAACGATCAAAGGTAAGTTTCGCCTCAGTGAGATTTGAACTCAGAACGCGAAGAGACGATTCAGCCAATACACCCACCTTATTTAACACTCCTTTCTTATTTTGACGCAAGGCCAGCAATTCCGTGGGGTGAGGAAGTCGATGGCATCGACCCCGGTGTTCAACTGGTACTAATTTTATTGATTCTGAAAGGATAAACGGCAAAGTGGTATTTGGACACAGAACGTAAAGACAAACGTACTATTGCCAAGCACTCTGTCTGACGCACTAGCGATTCTCTCAGCTTGCTAACCTCCCCACCTTGTTACTATGGTTTCAATTTTGGGACAAGGCGAGCACTTTCGTGGGAGGAAGCAGGTCGATTACCTCGACCCCAGGGTTCAACTGGTACTTATTTTATCGATCCCGAAAGGAAGAAAGGTAAAGTGGACCTCGGCGGAATTTGAACTCATCTTATTAATATCATTATTACGTTTAAGAAGGCGGTGAGCTGGCAGAATCGTTAGCAAGCCGGACGAAATGCTTAGCGGTATTTAGCCAGTCGCTACGTTCTGAGTTCAAATTCCGCCGAGGTCGACTTTGCCTTTCATCCTTTCGGGGTCGATTAAATAAGTACCAGTTACGCACTGGGGTCGATGTAATCAATTCATCCCCTTCCCCAAAATTGTTACCCTTGTGGCAAAATTTGAAACCATTATTATGACGTTTAAGGCTGGATTGTTACCATGCTGGGCAAAATGCTAAGCGGCAGTTCACCGTCTTTACGTTCTAAGTTCAAATTCCGCCGAGGTCGACTTTGCCTTTCATCCTTTCGATAAAATAAGTACCAGTGAAACACTGGAGTCGATGTAATCGAGTTAACCCCTTTCCTGAACTTGCTGGTCTTGTACCAAAATTTGGAACCCTATATTATAATTGTGTTTTGCCCATACTGCATTGACACAAAATGATTAGTGGTATTTCTTCCAGTCCTTTACATTCTAAGTTCAGATTCTACCGAGGTTAGGTTTGCTTTTCAGCCTTTAGGAGCCTGTAAAATAAACCACCAGCCTAGTAGTACTATATTCGAGGTAACTGATTAAAGCCTTCCATTAAAAAAGTGCTGGCCCTCTGCTTAAATTGAAAAAAACATTAATAGAAAAGTGAATTAACTGAATCATTACAATACCGGACAAAATGCTAATGGTATTTTCCGGTTCATTATATTCCGAGTTCAAATCTTGCAAATATCAGCTAAGCCTCCCTCTGGGGGTGTCGATAAAATAACGTTTCTGAGATTGATTTAAAAGACTAATCATCAGCAAACATAATACCTTGTGTGTATTTTAGAAACAATTATTATTATTATTTATTACTTTCGTTGCGTTAACAAAATATATAACCACTACAGAAGCATTCACCTTTCACTTACAACGCCATTTATTCGTCACAATATTTGCGTGATAAACATACAAGTAAGATTCAAATAAACTGATCTAGTTTCGATTCTTGGTTAAAGCAATGCTATTTCTCACAGACAAATATATCAATATGGTACTTCACGTCTGTTACTAATGGATATCGCACAATCTCGTCTAGAACAATCTGTGGCTTGTGCATTGCGTCTTGCATCCTACACTAGGAAATTCATATCTTTGAAAAAGAAAAAAAGAACTTGAACGTAGCAACTCTGTAATCGTTCTAAATTTTCGTACTTATTTGATTGTAAGCATTGCGAGGATGTGACAATTATGCCCTTTGAAGTGAGTACTACCGCCAAATCATGTAATTGATGATGAAATATTTCGTTTTCGCTACTAATGTTCCAGAGAAATGTTTATACACCAATCCCTCCCCTCTCTTTTCAATGTAGGTTCTCATTATCATTCGACAAAGATAGGGGAGTGCCAGACTAAACTAAGTACTTCTCAGTATTTAGTGCTGTGTTTCCATGTCCTGTGAACAGATTCTGCTCAGGATTACTTTTCCTTGAATTGAATATAACCCACTCCCACATAGAATCTAGTCAAATGAAATCACCATTATTTAAAAGGAAGAACAAAAGATGATTGCACAGCTGGCGAAGCACATGATTAAGATTATTATCTTTGTTTATAGACAAATGCTTATGAGTTCCAGATATGCAGTTTTGGAAGGGCAAAACGCGTTTGAATCTCCTCAAAATATTTTTTGACAGCTACAAAACAGCCTGAAATATAACATTGATTTTCTATCTACTTTCCGTACACAACCACTTATCGGTGACCAAAGAAAATAGTCGATTTAAATGACTCAGTGTATTACTGGTAGTTATTGAATCACCCCCAGATGGTTGAATAATAAAATTGACCAGGGCATTGTTTTAAAATTATAGAATATAATGAGACGCAATTAAACACTGGAAGTTGTTTTTAGCCAGAAATTGTACAGTTGCTACTACTCCACTACTCTGTTGAACCCAACGAGGATTTCATTCCATAGGTATAAAGCAACATATTTTAGTGGGTGGGGATTCCACACGATTGATTTGTCTTTCGTTAATTGGCTAGTTATTTCATTGAAGTTTCGGAAGGATGAACAGTACAGTTCAACAACTCTGGTATTTGAGTAGCATAAAGGAACATGACTAATTATTACCGGCATAATGCCTCTCCCAAGGTTTAATTGACTAAATACTATTAGGCGTTTAGTCGTCATGCCTCTCCCCTTGCTACAACTCCCTAGCATCTTGAGGCTAGTACGGCAGCGAGCTGGCAGAAACGTTAGCACGCCAGAAGAAATGCTTAGCGATATTTCGTCTGCCGCTATGTTCTGAGTTCAAATTCCGTCGAGGGTGACTTTGCTTTTCATCCTTTTCGGGGTCGATTAAATAAGTACCAGTTACGCACTGGGGTCGATGTAGTCGACTTAATCCCTTTGTCTGTCCTTGTTTGTCCCCTCTACGTTTAGCCCCCTGTGGGCATTATAGAAATAAATAACGATTTTTGAGTCACCGTAAGGTTAAATAAAAAATAGACGTTGTCCTGTTTCACTGACTCAGTACTCCAACGCCTTTGTTGAGAGTTAGTAAGGAGAAAGGAGTCAACTTAATCCATTCCTCTATGTGTCTGGTAGGATGAAAGGTAAAGATGGCCTCAAAGAAATTTGATCCCCAAAGAACTCAGATTCAGATGACGTAATATCGTTGTCATTGTTAGCCCTGCATCAGGATTAACTGAACAGATCTGTGACAAACTAACTTTTCATGCCGGTACTGAAGTTTAGGCGATTCTGGTTCAAATGATATATTCGCTATTATAACTGCCAGATAGATAGATAGATAGGTAGATAGGTAGGTAGGTAGGTAGGTAGTTAGGTAGGTAGGTGGAGGCACATGGCATATATATATACTCATTTTATATACATACACATAGTGTATACATACATGTATTTAAAAATATCATATAGATATTATATACGTGCATATTATATACATACATTTTACTTATACCAAACTACGAGGGACCATGAATGCGGCTGTTTTATCTGCTACGTACGGTAACCAACAATTCCTCAGCTTTTACATTAATTTGGAAACATATATTAACCAGTAAAGAAGCATAAGCACTGTCTATTGTCCTGTTAGAAATTGCAACAATGCTCATTCAGATCACACACTATTAAAAATAATCATTGGTTAATGCAT
>NC_142932.1:6799753-6819753 GCF_046866305.1 Octopus bimaculoides | reverse complement strand
ACTCTAAGTTCAAATTCCACCATACTCAGTTTCACCTATTATCCTATTCTCTTTTCGGGATCGATAAAAACTGCCAATTCAGTACAGTGGATACTTCCAATATTTGTTCCGGCTTCTTGCGGGTTGAATATAATGTTTTCATAGTCTACTCGGACGATCGATTCATTTCGGCACTAGATTTATCCACAACTGACACTCCAAGTGCCTCTAGCGGAGTTCATTCTGTTGTAAGAATTCGGAATTTAGGAAGAGGCTTGTGGTTTGAAGAAGAGACCTTTCTCCTTCCCCCATTCCCTCACCTCTACCAATTTCAAAGGCCCTGTAAAATGTATTACACATTATCCCCCTTCTGTTTTAATGATAAAAGTAATAAAATCACTCGTCCACAAACAAATGCAATGATATCCGCTAAATAATCTATTCATCTTCAAAAGATAACTCGGTTTCCAATTAAACTACAGCACAGCAGATCTCAACTTCTGACTCTTCTCTTCCAGATATGAAACTATTTCCATAAGGGATATATATATATATGTCGCACTCTTGGACATGGAAGGAGATTTGGGCATAAATTAAGGCAATGTACACTACGCCAAGAATGGATCTAAGGAAATACGCAGTAAACTGCTAATATGACTTCAAAGCTATTACAACTGGAAATCGACATAATCATCTTTCCGAATCAACACGTTGTCATCATCCATCAATGGATTAACCCCTCAACGCCCATTATTGTCTTTACAGATGGACTGCTCAACGCTTATGAAAATAAGTTATAGCTCTACGGTAATAGGTCCGTTGTGTTTCCACTGAAAAGAGCTGCAAGACACAAAGCATTGTGAGGCAACAGGAAGCTTAAACTGAGGGAGCACCGAGATGAAACGTTGCGAAGAAATTTATCTTTTCAAGGCCTCTGTGTAAACTTACAGCATATTAAATAGCAACATTTAAGCCATTCACACGTAAAGCGATGGTTACGCAATGAAAAAAATAGCCGTCAAACCTGTTGAATGTATTCTGTGAATTTGCAAGAATTGTAAGCTGATAATAAAACCGCAATTTCAAACTCAAGGTGTAGCCGTAAAAAGTATGTTGTGGACAGAGCATATCCAGATTGTATATCAAAGAGATACACAGAAGATTTTGAGGCTACAAATAAGTGCAGGCAACGTAGCCAACTAATAAATACTTATACCTTGCTAAGACTAAATACGAACCATTCTGATGTCCATCTCTCTATGGTGGAGGAATGCCTCACAGAACATACTCGAGCAACATACTAAAGCTACAAACTGACATGGAAAGTTATATTAAGCATTTTTATGTCTTTGTAGCCCACAATATTTATGTTTGTGTGTGCCTATTTTTATGCTAGATCAATGCGAAACACTGTGTGACCAGTGATGTCTGACAACATCCAGTTGTCTGGTCGATATCGTGATATATATATATATATATATATATATATATATATATATATATATATATATACAATCATTAATATATATCATATATATAAACAAACATTAATAAATATGTGTATATATATATATATATATATATATATATATATATATATATATATATATATATATATATATATATATATGTATATATATATATATATATATATATATATATATATATATATATATATATATAAACATGCATTAATAAATATATGTATGTG
Organism: Octopus bimaculoides; assembly: GCF_046866305.1. NCBI lineage: Eukaryota > Metazoa > Mollusca > Cephalopoda > Octopoda > Octopodidae > Octopus > Octopus bimaculoides. Next base: position 6,818,063 of record NC_142932.1, on the reverse strand, counting down.
TATATATATATATTATTATGTATGAACAAACATTAATCTATCAGTCTGTCTGTCTACCTATACGTATGTATGTGTATCTAAATATATATATGTATATATTTGATTAATAAATTCAAAAAGGGATAAAACTCTTGTGTGTAAACATTAATAAATATATGTATATATATTTATTTATATACACATACATGTTTAAACAGACAGACAAACAGACAGACAAACAGACAGGCAGACAGACAGACAGGCAGGCAGGCAGGCAGGCAGGCAGGCAGACAGATAGATAGATAGATAGATAGATGTTTGTCTTTTTTAAAATTGAAAGCAAAACAATTTTACATCAAACTGAATGATTGCTCAATACGTTGGAGTCTCGCGTGTTGGTAGTTGGAAGTTACGTCTGGGAATATATTGCTTCGCCCCTGCTTCGTTAAAATTATATATCTGCAAGTAGGCTTATCCCCAACAGAAGAATTTCTAGCCAACATTCATATATGCAACATGTTCTTCTCTACTATACTATCCCATGCTGTGCACCTCGCAACTTATTGCTAAATATCTCCAAGTAACTACCAGGTGGACAAGTGAACGTACCAAAAGAATGCTCAACGTAGGGCTTTGTAAATAGATATTTGAATGCATGCCGTGCCACTTTGGATATAGTTCCACCAGTGAAAATATAGATACATACATATACATACATGTACACGGAAACACGAACATATATGTACGCACACGCACACACAAACAGACACTTATACACATATATGTTACAAGTGTATGTGTGTGTTTGTGTTTGTATGTATATATGTATATGTACATATATGTGTGTGTGTGTGTGTATTCATATATGTATATGTGTGTATACATATAATATAATATATAATATAAATATGGAATGGTTATGTGGTAAGTAGCTTGCTTACCAACCACATGGTTCCGGGTTCAGTCCCTCTGTGTGGCACCTTGGGCAAGTGTTTTCTTCTATAGCCTCGGGCCAACCAAAGCCTTGTGAGTGAATTTGGTAGACGGAAGCTGAAAGAAGCTCGTCGTATATTTATATATATGTGTGTATGTATATGTTTGTGTGTCTGTGTTTGTCTCACCACCATCGCTTAACAACCGATGCTGGTGTGTTTACGTCTCCGTAACTTAGAGGTTCGGCAAAACAGACGGATAGAATAAGTACTGGGCTTGCAAAGAATAAGTCCAGGGGTCGATTTGTTCGTCTAAAGGCAGTGCTCCAGCATGGACGCAGTCAGATGAATGAATCAAATAAAAGAATAAAAGAATAAAAGAATAAAAGACAGACAGTCAGACGGAAACTTACAAAATCAAATACTCACGCACAGGAACTTAGTCAGATGCATACAGGCGCACGTGCGCGCGCACACACGCACACACATACACACAAGCACACACGCACACGCATACACATCACACACATCACACACACACACACACACACACACACACACACACACACACGCACGCACCCTCACACATAGCTGCACGCGCAATTTCCCCACACATTTACTGTCTACCAACTCTGCTGCACAAGCAAAACAAACATATACCTCCGCCCATCTATATCCACTACCACCACCACCACCACCACGCCACTACCACCATCAAAACCGCCACCAACACCGCCACATGCAACAACAGCGATAGCAATAGCCCACCCATCCACCCACCCACTCCACACAATAGAAAGAAAACAAAATTTATGAATGAAAACAAAACCTCTAGCATCTCAAATCGAAATCCCCAAATTAATTCTATATTTCTAATTGTCGTCTGTTTATGCCTCTTCCTCTCTCTCTCTCTCACTAGCTGGCTGGCTGGCTGCCAGCTGATAAGCATGTTTTAGTCACTTTCTGACTGTCTGGCAGGTGGTGAGTCTGACGGTTATCTTCCCGTTTCATTTCTTTGTCTGCCGGTATGTCTGTCAATAAGTCGGTTTTCTACGCCTGTTTCTGCGTTTGATGTAAAGCCTGCCTAGTCTGCGTATACGGTAGATTTCTTCCAGACCACCACCACCATTGTCGTCATAATCGTCGTCGTCGTCTTCATCATCATCATCATCATCATCATCATCATCATCATCATCATCATTCATCATCAATCATCATCATCGTTGTCACCATCGTCGTCATCGTTGTAATATAGACATAGCATGCAAAATAGTCACCACCACCACCACCACCATCACTCTCTTCCTATCATCATCATCATCACTAGTAGCAGCAAAAGCAACACTGCCATCGCCACCACCACCACCACCACCATCACGAGAGCTATCACCACTACCCTCATTGACATTCGCCTCAATACCGTCATTATAAAAATCACCATCATATTCATCATTATCGTCGCTGTCGTTGTCAACGTCATAACTTCCATCGCCATCACAATAATCGCCATCATCATCATCATCATCATCGTATTCACCATTATCGTCATCGTCATCACCAACAAATGACAAAACAACAGGAGTTACATATATGTAACTCTCATTCATTTATTGATATTAAGCTCTACACTGAACAACTGGTTTACAGAAAAATACAAGTACATTGAGCGCTAATAGCTAGTTATTATCATTATTGTTATTATTATTACGGTGAGCTGAAAAGATAATACACACATACATACATACATACATACATACATACATGTACATACACACACACACACAAACCACACACAAAAAAACACACACACACAAATAAATATTCATAAATTTGTAGTATAAGATATGCATTCAGAGAATAGTGTAGCTATCACAGCCAGATTCTCCAAGGGACTTAGTTAACAGACCACATACTAATCCAATAACCATGCAGCAGAAATCCAGAAGAACAGATCGGTGAAATTATTTCATGAGAAGTACATAAATCATAAAACGTCAGAAGTATAGACAAGTGAATATATCTATTTAACCTCTGGACATCCTTAAGATTATGTCCGTTTCGCAGCTTTCCTCGTGTAATGATAATTTCTTTAAGGAATATATAATGTTTTCTTGTTTGCATCCACTTTGCGCCTTATGCAATACAATTGTAAAGCTTTCTTTCTTTGCATGGATTTGCGAATATACAACTTATTGTATAAATCACACTATACATATCAATGTAATTGTGATTTATTCTGCATTGAAATCGTTACTACATAAAGAAGACTGCGAAACGGCCGTTATCCTAAGGAAGTCCAGTGTTTAAAGAAATATATTCATCTCTCATACCTCTTCAATTTTGTGGCTAAGATAGATAGATAGATAGATGGATAGATAGATAGATAGATAGATAGATAGATGGATACTTTCATACATACATACATACATACATACATACATATATAAATTTTAAATATTGCAATACAATAGCATCACTTTCCAGCCAAGTACGTTCGTATCTATCTATCTATATAAGCCATAAAAAGTGAGGTATAAGAGGTGAATTTATTTCTTCAGACATTGGTGCCTTGTCGTACCGATATTTCTTATATATATATATATATATATATATATATATATATATATATATATATATAATCATATGTATACACGCGCTGATAGCGAAGGGAATAATAAAAGTAACAGGAATAGTTAGGAAGGCTTTATTGATGATAGAAAATACAGTGAAGACAAAGTGTGCAACTAAGTAAAACAATTCTAATAGAAACAGTGATATTAAGAGCGAAAGTAGCCATAGGAACACGTCTGACAAACGTTGTATTAATAGAGTATTAATAAGTATTTTAACAACCAAGTATTATGTAAATAAAGATTATAACAACCAGCAATCTTCGTATTATTATAGGAATAATCATAATCCTTTCTACTACAGGCACAAGGCCTGACGTTTTGTGGGTAGGGGCTAGTCGATTACGTCGACCCCAGTGCTTGATTTGTACTTGACTTTTAAGCCCCGAAATCATGAAAGGCAAAGTCGACCTCGGCAAGATTTAAAATTGGAACGTAGCGGCAGACTAAATGCCGCTAAGCATTTTGCCCAGCAGGCTAATGTTTCTGCCAGCTCTCCACCTTTTTAAGAACAATCATAATCATGTTAATAATACTAATGGTGGCAATGATGAAGACGATGATAAAAATAATAATGATAATAATAATATTAATAATAATAATAATAATAATAATAATAATAATAATAATAATAATAATAAATTGATCAATAAAGCCATAACTGAAGACAGCCGCAGAAAGAAGAAAGGCCTCAGTATGGCCTGGGTGGACTACCAAAAGGCTTTCGACAGTGTTCCCCACACGTGGATTCTGGAAACACTAGCCATAAACAAGGTGGCACCAATTATCATAAAATACATAGAGCACTCAATGAACAAATGGCAGACAGTGCTACAGCTCCAAACAAAAGAGGGACTTGTGAAAACGAAAGCCATCCCCATTAGAAGAGGAATATTCCAGGGAGACACGCTCTCTCCACTCCTGTTCTGCCTGGCACTCACACCTCTAACAGAATTGCTAAATAGAACTGGATGCGGTTACAAATGCCATGGAAAAACAGTCAGCCACCTTCTATATATGGTTGACCTAAAATTATATGCAAAAAACGACAAAGAGCTAGAAACACTACTACAGACAGTACACGGCTTTACCAAGGAAATAGAAATGAAATTCGGATTAGAAAAATGTGCCAAAGCAACCCTGAAAAGAGGAAAATTAGTTAAAAGTAGCAATATAACACTAGATAAAGCCAATGAAATAAGAGAACTAGACGAAAGCCAACCATATAAGTATTTAGGAGTCAATGAACTAGATAGGATACAACATACACAAATGAAAGAAAAAATAAAGAAAGAGTATTATAGACGAGTTAGATCAATACTAAAAACAGAGCTCAATGCTAAAAACAAGATAATGGGTATCAACACTTTAGCTGTCCCAGTTATAAGCTACAGCTACAACATCCTTAACTGGACACTAAACGAACTATGTAAAATAGACAGGAAAACAAGAAAAATAATGACAGGATATAGGATGCACCACCCAAAATCTGACATAGAAAGGCTATATATACAACGCACAGAAGGTGGCAGGGGTCTTATACAGCTAGAAAACTATTATAAAATAACCACCATAGGACTGCAAAAATACCTACTCCAGAAGCAAGGGAAACTAATACAAATAGCCACAAAACACGAGCAAAACAAAAAACTGTTTTCAGTATTTAAGGAAGCTGACAAATACAAACAAGAAATCAATCTACCTAACAAATACGAAGAAGAAGAAGAAGAAACAACAAAAGCTATAAAACAAATGAAATCCAAACTAAAACTAGAACAGCAACGGACCATGATAAAACGATGGCAAGAAAAGCCCCTACATGGTAAATACTGGGCTAAACTAAATGCGAAAGAAATAGACAGAGAAAAATCCCAGCAATGGCTGAGAAGCTCAGGACTCAAAGCAGAGACTGAAGGATTTTTAATTGCTGCACAAGACCAAAGCCTCCCCACCAGAAATTACCAAAAACACATAATGAAAAGAAATATAACAAGTAACTGTAGAATATGTGGAGATCGACAAGAAACAATAAATCATATTATCTCTGGCTGCCCAGTCCTGGCTAAGAAGGAATATATTCACAGACACGACAGAGCGGGGACCTATATACACTGGAAGCTATGCCAACATTATGGAATAGCAACAGAAAAAAGATGGTATAAACACACGCCAGAAAAGGTCACAGAAAACGAGAAAGCAACCATACTCTGGGATATGCCAATACACACAGATAGAGAAATTAAGGCGAATAGACCAGATATAGTTGTCAAAGATCATGAAGGAAAAAAATGCCTTCTAATTGATGTTTCAATACCAGCAGATGACAACGTTTCTCTAAAAGAAATGGAAAAACTTTCAAAATACAAAGACCTGGAAATAGAGATAACTCGAATGTGGAATCTAAAAACAGAAACAATTCCTATCATAGTAGGTGCCTTAGGTATAATAAAAAAATATTCAGACAAATACATAACAAAAACACCAGGACTTACAAATATATATAACATACAGAAAATTGCACTACTGGGTACTGCACACATTCTACGCAAAACACTTTCAATACAGTAAACATAAGAGCACCACAGCAAACCACAGCACATACCCAAGGCGCACAGAGCTGCGCTCGGTAGTGAAGTGAAAGCACGTTATAAAAATAAAACTACTGAATAATAATAATAATAATAAGACAAAAGCACATGAAAAATTAGCTAGCAGATGGGAACAGAAACCTCTGCATAGCAAGTATGTGACTCGTAGCAAACAAGCTGGTGTCGACCAGAAACGCACACATCAGTGGTTACGAAGTTCAGGGCTAAAAGCAGAGAGTGGAGGTTTCATATTGGCTGCTCAAGATCAAAGCTTATTAACCCGGAACTACCAAGCCAATGTGATAAAAAATGGAGCTGACCCAAAATGCCGATTTTGTAACGATGCGATTGAAACTATAGACCACCTAATCTCAGGGTGTAGAGTCTTAGCACCTGTAGAATATAAAGCAAGACATGACAGAGTTGGCCAGTATTTACACTGGACAATATGTCTGCATTATAAAATCAAAACCGCTGACAAATGGTATAAACACCATCCTGAAGCTGTGACTGAGGGAGAAAATGTATTGATTCTCTGGGACTTCCCCGTACATACTGACAAGACTATAAAAGCTAATAAACCGGATATTATTATAAAAGATCAGACAAAGAAGACGTGGTTATTAATTGACATGAGTATTCCCTCTGATCATAATATAGCGGCGAAAGAATTTGACAAGATCAGTAAATATAAAGACTTGCTAATAGAAATTGAAAATATGTGGCACCTCAAGGCGACTACCATACCAGTGATTGTAGGATCTCTAGGAATGATAAAAAAAAGGTACTGAAACCTATTTGAAAATGATACCAGGCTTACCATCCCTACAGGAAGTGCAAAAAATCGTGCTAACTGGAACAGCTCATGTACCGAGAAGAGCATTATCGCTGTGAAAACAACATCCATTCATCACTTTTTTTTTTTCTTAAATACATGTTTTACCTGTGAATTTGCGTGTGTAAACTGGGAATGCATACAACGAGTTTCTCTGCCCTAGGTGTACGGAAAACACTCGGCGAGAAATGGAAGAAAATTTGAAGAAAGAAGAAAAAAAACATAATAATAATAACAATAACAACAACAACAATAATAATAATAATAATAATAATAATAATAATAATAATAATAATAATAGTAATAATAATAATAATAATAATAATAATAATAATAATAATAATAATAATATTAATGATGATGATAATAATAATAATAAAAGTAATACTAAGAGAAAGAACAAAATATATAGCGATAGGAATAATAATAATACGAATGACTCGAACTCAGAGGTTGAATACGGTTCCCGTCAAATTTTTTGCTAATAACTATATATATGGGAATATGATCAGAAATAGCACCTATAATATTTATCCTAGAAAACGGAGAGCTCGCATGAAATAGATAATATGGTTTAATGTTCCATACGAGGCCCAAATATCCACAAATATACCAGATAAATTTATCATGGTTCTGCGCAAGCATTTCCCAGCATGGAGTAGGTTATTTGTCACACATGTAATTAAATTTGCCTAATCAACTACAAGAAGCTTAGGTGAAGTTATAGCAGTACATAATACTATTAAGTTAAAAGGGTTTGTTGAAATGGATTTAGTCATCTATATATATAAAAATGAGAATGTGTGTCTATCTGTCTGTATGTCTGTGTGAATCCCTAAAACTCGAGAACTACGCAACCAATTTCATTCAAATTTTACACATGCCTTACTTAGGGTTCCAGTTGTGTTTTAGTAAAAAAAAATTATTAACTTCTTGCAGAGTTCGAGCACACGGCAACATAATATCTCCTCCACTATTTAAGTATTACGTGTCAAAAGTGAAACAAAAACACTCATGTCAAATACTTTCACTTTAAAAATGAAACTATTCCACTAACTGAAACAATCACATTTCGATACTGTAGTGACAGAGAGAGAAAGAGAGAAAGAGAGAGACAGAAAGAGAGAGAGAGAGAAAGAGAGAAAGAGAGAGACAGAAAGAGAGAGAGAGAGAGAGAGATGTATATGTATACATATACATGTATATGTACACCATTTCGATACTGTAATGACAGATACTTTCAGAGAGAGAGAGAGAGAAAGAGAGAAAGAGAGAGAGAAAGAGAGAAAGAGAGAGAGAAAGAGAGAGAGAGAAAGAGAGAGAGAGAGAGAGAGATGTATATGTATACATATAGATGTACACGTATATGTATATATATATAGATCTATACATACATGTATATGTATACATATGTGTAGATGTATATATATATATATAGATGTACATGTAATATGTACACATATATACATATATACATGCATACAGATATCTATACATATATACACCCATCACACACACATACACATGCACACAAACACACACATTAGTCATTTGTCTTCTTATCCAAAACTACGTCAAAAGTACTGAATGGATCTTTATGAAATTTGGAAATTATATTCTTTGCATAACGGCCATAACTCCCATGAAAATTCATATATTTTTGATGTTGATGAAATTTTAACCCGAACATAACAGATGAGCATTATTTAGAAAATGATGTCACACGTTATCGAGGCTACCATTCTTTCTGGATGTGCAAAAGGGGATGACGTCTTTATTCCAAGAATTCCTCTTACTCCATCAGGAGCAGACATTCCTTTTACATTCAGAAGACTACAATTCCCCCTTCGTGTGACTTTTGCCATGTCCATAAACAAATATCAGGGTCAAACACTGTCTGTAGCTGGTCTTCTCTTGGAAGAGCCCTGCTTCTCACATGGACAACTGTATGTTGGCTGCTCAAGAGTGGGCAGCAACAAAAAACCTATTTGTATATGCTCCACAAGGCAAAACAAGGAACATAGTTTACAATGAGATGTTATAATCACAACAGCAAGAAAGTATGTAAATGATCACCTTCTTTTACGAAACTTCATTGACTTTCATATATTTATATTGATATACATATATATACGTGTGTTTGGGTGCATGTGTGTATATACATCTCTATATATAAAGATGATGCGTAGTCTAGACGGCGTTTTTAGATTTCATTATTCTCTGTAACTCGGGCAACGCCGGGTATTTCTGCTAGTTAGTTTATAAATGTTTTCAGGAACAATAGAGGGATGCACGTACTATTATATAGGTGCTTGCACAATTGATTTTAAGTCGAAAATATATAATCACGTTTCTTCATTTAAATATGGTGAAAAAAAGAAAGCTTCACTTCTTTGATTTCGAAGCCTCAAACAGAGAAATGTTAGGTACGATATTAAATACGCTATAATAAGTAGTGCTCTACGGTGTAATATAGCGAAACTTAAATGTAACGTATGCCTCGAGTATACACTGCGTATCTTTACAACTAAATGTAATATATTAAGGAAAAGAAAATAAATATTAAGGATACATTTCCTTAGAAGAACATCTAAAACCGTCCCAAATATATGGAGTAGTGATTAGTATATTCTGATACAATAGGTTGGATCTGCCTTTCTCGGTTTGGTAAATTTAGTATTTTAAACGTAGCCAGTACTGTTTAGTAGAGACACTAATATTTATTTTATCAAATTATTTAAACTTAATTTTCAAATTATTATTATTATTATTATTATTATTATTATTACCGTTGTAACGTTGTTATGGTTATTATCATTAGTATTTTAAGTTTTTTAAAGTCTGTAATTAGATTGGTTAATTAATTTATAATCATTTTAGTTTTCTTAATTTATTTTTTTATTTATTTCTTTAACTTTATTTTTTTTCGTTTTAATTTATCTTAATGATATTACAATTACTTTATTTTTAAATATTTAGACTGTTAAGGAAGATAATCTTTTTGAAATAGATCTTCCTTAGTGAACTATATATTGTTTATTTTCCTTTAAATTTCTCGTCAATTCAACCTGTCTTCTACTCATAGCTTATATTTAGAATTAACACTGATCAAATGACATTTCCACGTTAACCTATATAGTCATTTAATGAACAGCTTTGTTCTACATACTTTCTCTGAGTATTTAAACTGGTTGATAATAGTTTAAATGGGATAAGGATTTTGCCATTGACATTTTTCAAATCGACGTGTGAGATTGAAGAAACTAACAATCAATGTTTCTGTCCAATGCACTGTGGTTAAGGTTTTATAAGGATAAGATAACGTTAAATTTTTCTATCAATGCAGAATCTTAGTCGACCAAATAGGGGGTCGATTAATGTGCATGATTACTGCATCGCGAAATTTCTGGACTCTGCCAATGTATCCGAAACGTGCGTAAGCTCATTAAAAATGAATAATTATCCATTTTTTGTATTTCTCAACTATTCTCCGTGACTTCATTCTAAATTTGATAGGTGTTGGCACTTCGGTTTTAAAAACTAGACAAGTGCCATGAATTAAATTGATTTTCGTCGAACAATTTAGTTAGTTTAAGTTTGGACCGCACAGAGTGCTTATTAAGTATTCTCTTAGATTTTTAATCTACACATACACACACACACACACACACACACACACACACAGCTATATATATAATATAGATAGATAGATAGATAGATAGATAGATAGATAGATAGATAGATAGATAGATAGATAGATATACTGTGAAAATGCGTGGCTTAAAAGTTAGGGCGTTGCATTCATGATCGTAAGGTTGAAGCTTCGATTCCAGGATCGGTCAATGCGCTGGGGTATCGACCAAAAACTCTTCAATTCATTCAGGTGGCAAGAATGAGTATTTCTGTGAGGGAATCCGGGAAAACAGCCTTATGAAATTATGGCTCGGGAAGGACATATATATATATATATATATATATATATATATATATATATATATATATATATATATATATATATATATATATATATATATAGTTCAAACTTACTGTATAAAGGTAACGCGTGCGTTCTGTCGTGTGATACAAACAATATATGAGTATATGCATATATATGTACATGTAGATGAAGGTATGCACATACATGTACATATATATGCATATACTCATATATTGTTTATATATATATATATATATATATATATATATATATATATATATCATATATGAAATAATCTGTGTACGTGTGTGTGTGGCGGGTGAATTGTGTTATTTTAGCAGAGCAAGCAATATTAAATAAAAATCGAAGTTATATTATTGAAGTAGGGTGTATATATCTGTCAAACAAATACAAAATTTATATTTTAGTCTGATTTGCTATATGTATTCATTTATTTATCTTAGGGGTACATTGCGTGCCTTGCACTTGTATAGGACACGTCATTGATTATCTATCTATTGATCTCCCTCTCTATCTCTAAACAATAGAATATTATATATGATTTCTGCATCCTGTTATCAATATACATATATATATATATATATATATATATATATATATATATATATATATATATATATATATATATATATATATATATATATATATATGTATATATATATATATATACATTAATGTTTGTTTTTGTGTTCAGTTATAATAAAAACAACTTTATATTAATCTAATGGATTACTTTATACTTCGGTAGAGTACAAATTTATCATTCTTAAACAAGAATGTTGTTGGCAGTGACTTCGAATTTTCGGCATTTATATAGTCCCAACAGAGATTATATAAAGGCAAGACTAACTCTAATGCATCGCAGTCCGACGATGGCTTAAGTGGCCAAAACTTCGAAGTCATTGTCAACAAAGTTTTTGTTTCAAAATAATATATATATATATAATATATATATAAATATGTATATATGTATGTATATGCATGTGTAATTGTATTTGCATGCATGTATGTACGTATGTATATATAAATATATACCATTCTTCTACTTCCTCCCTCTCTTTCTCCCTCTACCACTCTCTCTCTTCCCTTTACACCGGCATGGTCACATGGTTCCGGTCAATAATCCTTTCCTTCCTTGGCTTTCGCCAAGTAACACACGCCACCACTTTGTCTCTCTCGGTTCCGTGCCTCATCGCGTTCATACACATAATTTTTCTCGTCTGGCCGTAAAGCCTTTTCTGTTTGTTTTCCTGTCTTGTTTTTTGTCCGCCACTACATTCCTCCATGGCTAGATTTAATTTGCGTATACAGATTTAATCTGCGATCCATGGGACGAGCCGTTTTAACGTTGCGTCCTGCCCGAAGCTCGTCGAAACGCCGGTGTTAAAACGTGGGTAGCTGATGAAGTAGAATGTTCTCTATGTGGCTCGTGTGTTCTCGTCTACGTTTGTTTGCAATGTCCTGTACCCAGATATGCACCTATACATACAGGTGGATGTCGGTATGCACATACCTGTACGTATATATGCATATACTCATTTACGTTTGTTTTTATATATATATATATATATATATATATATATATATATATATATATATATATATATATATATATATATATATATATACGTATATATACATATATAGATATAAGCATATTAGTATACATATACATACATACATACATATATATATATATTTATACATATACACACACACATATTTATATATATATATATATATATATATATATATATATACATGTACGTATGTATGTATGTATGTATGTATATTATGGCTGTTGTGAGTGTATATTTGTATAATAAATACGACGACGTTGGCTTGCGTCTGTCTCCCTATGTCGCGTATATTTATGTTCGTGCTTGTTTGTTTATATATGTGTGTTTGTGTGTGTGTGTGTGTGTGTGTGTGTGTGTGTGTGTGTGTGTGTGTGTGTGTGTGTGTGTGTGTTTGGGGGTAATGTGCTTGCTAGCTATTGCTTAACATCGTTCTTCATGTGATCAGAATTGATCAAGTGTCCGTGTTTAGTCACCATATACCACCTAATGATAATATTACTGCAGTATTATTGATATACGTTAAAGCGTCTAGTATTTCTATACCGCAAATGCTTTCGTTTTCTGGTCCTTCTTAACAAGTACAGCCACATTTACATGATAGTAATGAAATTAGCTGTAATATGACCGCAGTTTTTTCAGTGATGCTGTTTTCTTTTCTACATACACGGAAGCTTCTTTCCTGTGGCGATTCAGTCTATGCCCAGAGAAGAAGCCACGTGATGCCGTGCTGAAAGTATCTTCGTGGAACAAGAAGTCCAAGTGGATTCCTGTTACTTAAAAGAGCAACTTATATGAATTTCAACTTATGTGACCAATGAGCTGGAATGGTTCCGTGGTTAAGATGCTCGTTCCACCATCCACTCAGTAACGATCTTCCATATAAAAATGGGGTTATTTAACTAAGTGTCTTCTTTCATCGCCTTAAGATGAATACTTTTTGAATGGAATTTGATAGACAGAAATTTTGCGCCTACCCATTGTATTACCTTTCAGTTATTTTCTTTTAACTTATTTGCTTTTTCATTTTTAAAAGTTAATCATGGCTAAGAATATTTGCAAGCCATTTAGTATATGTTTGATTTTCAATGTTTAAACTCTACAGCTGTTTCGAGGGCAAGAAAGACAATGCTATTCCGATGAAGCCAACTGAAGCAAAACCACACGTCAACCGCTGTTCATAGCTACCCTTTGTTGCCTGGAACGGAAATCAGATTGTCTATTTCTCCTAGGATGTTAGTTAATTCATCGTGAATTATTCTTAATTTCTTGAAATTTTCTGCTCTTATTCGGAATCTATAACATTGTTTTTATTTACAATCTCTAATGATGAAGGATTTTTTTAACATAAAGAATTCATAGTGATATAAAATTCAACGTACACCATTCAGCTCTCTCCCCCTCTCTTTCCCTCTCTCTACCTCTCTTTCCCTCTCTCTACCTCTCTTTCCCTCTCTCTTGATCTCTCTTCATTCCCCTCATTATCTATCTATCTATCTATCTATCTCTCTCTCTCTCTCTCTCTCTATATATATATATATATAGCTATCTTCAGCCGCAAATGTATTCTCTCCCAAGAATTATATCAATTCTACGAGGTATAGTACAATGCAAAATACCAAACGGAACCTCACCTCTTATATCTCATCTTTCTTCCTCCTTTAACGCCTATGTGATATAATTCTTGGGAGAGAATACATACATTTGCGGCTGAAGATAGCTTTATATTGTCAATTATACACTGATGTAACAACTATAAAACTATAAAGCTTGAAACACGTGTACCGCAGAATCCTTTGTGTTTTTGTTTTTGTTTTTGCATTTACAATTTATTCATTCACCTCAACCACAAGCTGGCATACACTGATGCTTACAATTGTCAAGTATTACCTCTAACATTTACTTATATATATATATATATATATATATATATATATATATATATATATATATATAGGTGTTTGTATGTGTATGTATGTGCATGTTTGCGTGTGTCTGTGTGTACGTGCGTGTGGGTGGGTAGCTGTGCGCGTGCTTCTGTACTTAAGTGTGTGTGTGTGTGTGTATGTATATATATATATAATATAATATATCTGTTCCCTGATATATATTGGTGAAGGCGCATGGCCCAGTGGTTAGAGCGTCGAGCTTATGATCGTGAGATTGTGAGTTCGAATCCCGCACCGGGCTGCGTGTTGTGTTCCTGAGCAAGACACTTTATTTCACGTTGCTCCAATTCACTCAGCTGTAGAAATTAGTTGCGACCTCACAAGTGCCAAGCTGTATCAGCCTTTGACTTTCCCTTGGATAACACTGGTGGAGTGGAGAGGGGAGGCCGGTATGCATGGGCGATGCTGGTCTTCCATAAACAACCTTGCTCGGACTTGTGCCTGGGAGGGTAACTTTCTAGGTGCAATCCCATGGTTAGTCATGCCGGAAGGGGGTCTCAGCAGATATGTATCAGCAGAAGATATGTAAATATCTGTTAGGAAACTGAACAACCGATTACTTACGATCAAAATCTTTTAGGACATTTTTCTGCATTCAATCATTCTCTTGTCAATTAATTTTGCCGCCAGAAATATCATGAACCAGTGACTGTTCATAAGAAATCAAAAGCAAACTACACTGAAGTTCACCATTTATGTTATAAAATATAACTTTAAAAATAAGCCTGTTACGTATTCGTTGTATACAGCAATCACGATTTTTCAACAGTTAGTTGTTATATATATTTTTCACACACTCTCTCTCTTTCTCTCTCTCTCTTTCTCTCTCTCTCTCTCTCTCTCTCTCTTTCTTTGAATATACATACATACATACATATATATACGTGTGCGCGCGTGTGTGTGTGTGTGTGTGTGTGTGTGTGTGTGTGTGCGTGCATTTATGTATGTACGTATTTATTGTTGAAATCTTAGCAGCGGTACTAGTTTCATATTTGAATGAACTTATGTCACAGACAAGCTAGAATGTTTGCGTATTAAGAAGTACTATCTACAACTTACGGCATTTTGGTGATCAAATGGATGAGGCGTTTAGGTTTTGTCTATACCAAGCAAAGAAAGGCACTTAGTTATACGTCCTCTGTGTATTTACACACTGGAATTTCCTTTATTCTATATTACCTTTTTTTGAAGCACATTGTCTTTGCCCACTTGCTTCTAACACATTAGAAAATCGTCTCACTGAGAGGTAGAGATTCAGTAGCCAACACATAGTCTCGTCATTCTCACGCTTTCTTTCACACTCATGCTCCGTTCAATATTCGTAACTGCATAATATTTCCACCCAAGTTGAAATGTTACATTAGGCTCCTACTGTTGTCCGCCATATTGTCTCCAGCCTCCACCGTTCGTTGAACACTATAGCCAAGCTTGCTTCTACAGAACGTTTTCCTTCTTTAGCCCAAGTATTTATTAATACTAGATTCTCCAACTAAGCAGTAATTGCATTCATTTCAGGAGAGGCTGCGAAAGTCATCGGTGTTGCTTCATTTTCTCCTCACACTACGATTCAATATATTAATTTGGACATGCACACATAAATATAGACAGATACATACATACAGATAGACTGGCAGACAGAGAGATTCGTAGACAGACAGACAGCTGAATAGTCAGTCGGACAGACAGACACATAAACAGAACAGCACTGGAGATAGAGATATATATATATATATAGAGAGAGAGAGAGATAGATAGTTAGTTAGATAGATAGATAGATAGATAGATAGATAGATAGATAGACAGACAGACAGACAGACAGATAGATAGATAGATAGAGAGAGAGAGAGAGAGAGAGAGAGAGAGAGAGACAGACAGACAGACAGAGAGAGATAACATCAACTGCATACAAAAACATTCATTATCTATTTAAAACAATTTAACTCATAGTTTAGCCAAAAACATTACTTACATTAACAAGCAAAATTTGACGTCGAGTAAAATGTATGCGATTTTTACATATAAATCGCCATTATGCTATGTCACTCAAAGTCGATGTTCAAACAACTTTTGTTTTTAAAATGGACTTAAAAGAGAATTTCTTCAAAATATAATTTATCATCACGTCATGTCTAAATATTTAATGATAAAATGAATCGTCTTGAAAGTTGGATATTGAAAAAGAAGAAAAAAAAACTGGATTTATTAATAAATGTGTGCGAGCGTATTTGAATGTGTGCGTGTATGTGTGTGTGTGTACGTGTGTGTGTGTAAGATGTATATTTATTCTATTCAAGGAGTTTTTAACCCTTTGTTCCATTGTACAAACGATTTCATATCTATCCAAAGTTAAACTAAAAAATTCTTACAATGTAAACAATATATATACAGACAGACAGATGGATATGTTTACAAATACATATATATGATATGTTATATTATCAAATATTATGCATATATGAATGTGTGTCGAAATTTTGGTGACATCAGGTTCATAACGTATGATGAGATTGACCTTCTGCGCGTCTATTGTGCGTGCTTTCATGTTATTTAGTATGTCATCCTGTGCCAGATCTATACGCGCGCGCGCAAGTGTGTGTGTGTGCATACATACATAGGTATACTATTTAAAAATTCTCATGAAGTAATGTCCAAAATAGCTAGCGTTTTAGCACCCCAAATGCATTAAATATACGTGTTTATTTGCGTGCATATAAATATATATGTATGCGAATGCTTATATACGTGTGTAGATATTCAAACAGATACTGAAATCTAAATATGTGAGTTAGATATATGGGCATATACATATTCGGAGAGTAAGAGAAAGAAAACAAATATTTAAAAAAGACAGGAATGTAAGAAAGAGTAAGAATAAGAAACTATCGAATATATTTAACTAAGTGGAAGGAATGACATTCTTAACTATATGGTCTTCATGCAGACGTCATCCCTGGAAAAATAGAAGATTCCTCTGTCATTAAACTATTGCACTCGCTAAAACCATCAACTACCGTACATAACCGTCCTCACAACATGACATAATGTAAGCTAATTACGTCTTCCCGTCATGCCTCTATTTATCGGACCATATACTACTCATTGCTGGTGCCTCCTTCATCCTAACACCACCAACACCACTACCACCACTACCACCACTGCGACTACTTATTCGAGTCTGTCTCACTGTTACCGACTCTACATCAGCTGATCGGAATGGCACAATCAGTGCTGCCGTCGTCTGATGATTTCATTCTAGTTGACCTTGCCAAAGATCTGTTGCATCGACTTGTTCACGGTTGCTAAGTTAAGTCGGCAAGCAAGCAACGGCCAACAGGAATAACGATCAGATTTCTGCTTTCGGTTTCTGCTGTAGCTTTGATTTGGTCGTTGATCGTCCTCGTTCGATTTCAATGTTTCATTTTCTTTTTATCATGCTGGTCATAATATAGTAATGTATTAATTAATTAGCGTCGTTCATAGAAAGATAATTTCATTTGTAATTATTCTTTCTTCAGAACAATTTTTTTTTTTCTGTCTGATGTTAACCATTCGCCTTTTATTTTTATTTCTGCAGATTTTTTTACTGTTATAGTAAATGGTTTATCTCTAAGTTGTTCATCATTTTTTATTCCGCGTTTTTTTTTGTTTTTTTTTTTTGTTTTTTTTTTTGTAGATTTTATTTTTCTTACTTACAGAAAATATTCATTTGACTGGAAAAGACATTTGTCGCAGTGGCAACACTGTGTTATGATGTACTAGCAAACAAAACTGACTAAAATACACACACTCTCTCTTTTTCTCTCTCTTTCTCTCTCTATTTTTTCTCTCTTTCCTTCTTTCTCTCTTTCTCTCTGTCTATGTT
>NC_142932.1:6787253-6794753 GCF_046866305.1 Octopus bimaculoides | reverse complement strand
CACATACAGATACGCAGAGACGCTTGTACCTTTTGTGAAGAGTGTATAAATATCCCTGATATTGCTCTATTGATTTGTCGTTGTGTTCCTGACTTTTTTATTGTTGTTGTACATCTTGTATATTGCATTCATTTCTTTTATTCTTCTTTCTCTCTCCCTACCCCATTTTCTCTCCCTGTTGCTCAATTGCCTCCAAGAATCGTTAACAAGAACCACGATACAAACCTAGGACGTTTTCATTATGTCAGTTATGGCGGCCAGCTGACAAAATCGTTAGCACGCCGGGCGACAATGCTTAGCGCTATTTCGTCTGCCGCTACGTTCTGATTTCAAATTCTGCCGAGGTCGACTTTACCGTTCATCCTTTCGGGGTCTATAAATTATGTTACAGTTGCGTACTGGGGTTGATCTAATCGACTGGCCCCCTCCACAAAAATTTCAGACCTTGTACCTAGAGTAGAAAAGATTATGTCAGTTCTATTATGTCAGTTTTACTCCATCGCACATACACTAGTGTGTGTGCGTGTATATATATATATATATATATATATATATATATATATATATATATATATATTCACACACACACGAGGGGCTGCTGAAAAGTTCCTGGCTTTGAGTAAAAGAAAATACAGGAGGATCAGTTTTGATTTTATTCAACATATTCCCCTTTCATAATCCCACATTCCAGCGGTCCTTCAATTTTTCTAAGCCCTGTAAAAGAACTCGGAAATTTGGTCCAACAACCAGGGCCTTCGCGAACCCTTAAAGCCAGGAACTTTTCAGCACACCCTAGTATGTTTATGTTTGTATTTATGTAGTTTTTTTTTTGGGGGGGGGGGGTCGTCCATTGTTCTGTTACGCACGTGACATTGACTGTGTGCGTGTTTGTGCTTGTAGTCCTTCCCTTTTCCAATGTATGCATATTCTAATGAGAGGAAATATATTTACAAATGAAGAAACCTTCACACGTACATTGACACAAACTAAACCTGATAGTAGTACATACTGAGATAAGTGTGTATATGTATGTGTGTGTGCGCGTGTGTGTGTGTGTGTGTGTGTGTGTGTGTGTGTTTGTGCAAGCCTACATACACATACATACATACACATACATAACCATATTCATACATACATCCGGTGTACGCAATTAAAGCAGTATTAAATTTAAAATAGCCTTCTATGTATTATCCTCATCATCATCACTATGATGATGATGATGATGATGATGATGATGATGATCATCATCATCATCATCATCTGAGACCTTTTGATATGGTAGGTGCCAACAGTTCGCTTAGGGCAACAGACTGTTAATTGTACAACGCTGTGGTCCGAGAATGCTGCTGGCGTCACCTTCACGTTATGGATAAGATTGATGTTATTTGTGAAGCAGAGATCCAACATGCTGCTCTTCGATGGCTGGAGTGGTGTCACTTGATTCGCGAACAATATATTAGAAACTCTACGCAAGGATATTGTTTACCCTGGTTCATGCGTGGCATCCCAAATAGGATATGGGCTTCAGGTTAGGTTGTTGTTGTGGTTGATGATGATGATGTTGA
Organism: Octopus bimaculoides; assembly: GCF_046866305.1. Classification (NCBI taxonomy): domain Eukaryota; kingdom Metazoa; phylum Mollusca; class Cephalopoda; order Octopoda; family Octopodidae; genus Octopus; species Octopus bimaculoides. Next base: position 6,793,188 of record NC_142932.1, on the reverse strand, counting down.
CGACGTCGTGGATGACCATGACTATGATAATGATGATGACAGCTTGATAGAGTAAGGCTTATTGTAACGGCACCCCAGCCTAACGCATCCCGTCTTATATCCTAGCTAAATGGATCTAGAAGTACATTAGTCAGTGCTTTCGAAAGATAGGGTGAATGTGTGGGTGTATTATTCCATCGTGTTTGTGTGTCAATTACGTATTCAAATATACATTTAGGTGTGTGAATTTGCTGGGGATTACGTTCGCTACTAATCTCAAATACATACGCAGACTAAAAAAAACGTTTATACATAGGTAAATATACACATACATACGTAATTACGTACGCACATACATACATACATACATACATACATACATACATACATACATACATACATACATAGAAGGAATATTAGTGTAACATTCCCATCAAAACTTCTGCTAAATGCAAACATAACAGGCGTGATATAGTTGGCAGAGAGAGAAAAGAAAAATTGTGTTATAGAGTCATAGAGGTCAATTGCTCTACAGATGTGAACATTTCTTTTCAAAATCAGTGAGAAAAAGAATATTTATATGTAACTGTTTCAAAACCTACTGCTCGTGTGCCCAGATTATAAACTCAGATTTATACCTATAGTTATTGGTGTACTTAGATATGTTAGTCAATGTTTATTTGGCAATCTCGCCAAGCCGGAGTTATGTAATGAAAATTACTAGCTAATATAGATATAACACATGCCATCTATAAAAGAAACAATGAAAATGTGGAACACTTTATTAAATTTTAACATATTCCTAAAGTTTAACTTCGTTATTGTTGTCTAAATTCCGTTTGTGGAGTTTTCTTTCTTTTACTAGAAATGAACTCGTTCTTTATTGGCAAAATTCAAATTATTAGAAAAAGTAAGATAGGATGCATGTGTACATGCTGACCAAGTATCTACTCAGATCAAGGCAATCATTTTTTCCTTTCTGAAAGACTGGTTATTATATTTTCAACATACAACTCCAATTTTTCAGACCAAAATTGACAGTTAAAAGAGGTAGGTCGACTTATACACGAAGATGACATTGGAGGGCCAAAAATCGCCATATGAAATGCTGAAAGAAAGATTTTGCAAGATAGTGACTGTATTTCAAGGCTTACACTTAATGTTTACACTATATACTATGTCAATTTATATGCTGGAGAAAACGGTACTAGTTAAGGTGGAACAAAAGCAAAAGGCTGGAGCAGATACCACAAGGTACTTTGTAGAACCCGAAAGAAAGGAAAGTCAAATTTGATATGGGCAGGATATGAAATCAGATTGCAAAGAATCGGAATGAAATACTAGATCGCTAACTTGCATAGATGTTTTACATACATACATACATACATACATACATACATACATACATACACACACACACACACACATATATATATATATATATATATATATATATATATATATGTATATATATATATATATATATTATTTTTATTGAAAATCCAAGGGTAGCGCACAGGATCTTTACAAGGCCGGTTAGACGGCTAGGAGGGGTGGCAGGTGGGAAGGAAATATCCTCAAATAGGCGGCCTGTACCGGGTACTTGCAATAGAACTGAGTCCACTAACTTCATACCAGGTGCCAGGTGTTTGTTTAAAGCGGATGATACATACATACATACATACATACATACATACATACATACATACATACATACATACATACATACATACGTACGTAGCTGAATTCACGAAATAGCATATATAAAGAAATGAAATAGCAATTGCTTTTATGAAAATTATTCTCTGAAAATCTTTCATACCGGATTTTCACATGAACACTTCGACACATTCCAACAAGGTTTCGATTATAATATTTTCACCCAGCTCAACCTATTTTTGATCCACCTGTTAGGACAATAGGATTACAGTACGGTGTTTCTACGTGATCACTAGATATGCTAGAAATAGTAACTAAATCACCCTCAAATCACTATTCACTCTTCTATCCTAAAGCATGAAATAAAAAATATTTTAGATAATATAACTATAGGCCTGGCTAGCTTATGTCTGCGAGAAAACTGTTGTCGTACCTGGATGGATTTTGACTATAGGCCTTCATAATAAGAGTTTGTGGGAAGCTTAACAGTAGAGGTTTCTAATTTAGACTACCAGGTTCATGAATTGAAACCACGATCTCGCGGTCGTGAACGCAACATTCTGACCACTTGGCCATTCAACCTCATCATATTCATATACATACATACATACACACACACACACACACACACAGACACACACATATATATATATATATATATATATATATATATATATATATATATATATATATATATATATATATATATATATATATATATAGGAGAGCTAACCAATTAGACCCTCTGAGGAAGCCTAGAGGCACACTCATCATCCAAACTTTATTTGCCCATCCCTACAGAAAACTGAAGTGATGGAGATGGCATGGAGGATTTCGTTCCTCTTGGCAGAAACGGCCGTAAGGAACTGATCTTTTGTTCTTTTCTGTAATATTAATACATGTGTGTGTAACACGTAGTTACTAAATGAGAATGTTTTCTTCTAATACTTTCTAATGCTTTGGAATAAATAGACATACTGGAATGTCTACCGGCTGATGATTGTCGTTTTGTATCCTCTCCATTTTCTTATTTTCCGTATGAATTAAGGGTAAACCACTTTTTACCCCCACCCATATATGACACTCAATTGAGAGATTGCCACGTCATAACCAGCATTTGAGTATGAATAATTGGGTACACTACCAGCAGTATATTGGATAGGTACTATCCCTTAGTTGGTTGGTTTCCCAACCTCTAATTCTCACAGAAATATATATATATATCTATATATATATATATATACACACAAAAATGCGCGCGCGCACACACATGAGAGGATAAATTTTGTCTAAGTTCATAAAGGCTGAAACGCATCTTGTGTTCCCTTTGCTGCTAACGGAACGATTTTTCGTCAACTTTAAAGATCGTAGCATACAACTTATTTTTTGCTACTTCTAGCGAACCGAACGATTACACATAGATATTGCTTTGTCGGTTGATATGTAGGAGAGAGAGTGAGTGTGTGTAGTGACTTATAACTAAAATAAGTATGATCTATATTAGTAGCTTTGAGGAACTTCATTCATGAGAGATATTGAATTTTTCACTAAGTGACCATTAATTATAAAGAAAATAAATGATAGAAAATATTCTAAATCTTGTTTTGATTGGAATTTCAATTTTCATCTGGCAACTGATTGCCTTATCATAGTATTTACCATTGCCTTATCATAGTATTTACCATTGCCTTATCATAGTATTTACCATTGCATTATTATAGTATTTACATTTTATTGATACCGTTTTGTTGTTTTTATGTTTGGGTGATGATTATTCACTGTATTTCCGAAGAAGCTGCGTATTTTCGCTTGAAGTTAATGCGATCAAATAATTTTAATGTCACGTGACTGGAGATTATCGATGTGTCAGTCATAGCGGACGACTAACACATGACTCTAGTTCGGTGGTTTTGTTCATGCTTCTGAAGTATGTACATTACCAGATCTGGGAAGAGAGTTAGTTGCCCCGTAAGCAAATGTTAGCAATTTAAATGTTCTTCTGATGACCTCAGAGAATCGTTTTCGACGAGTTTGATAACACATTCCAGGTACATTTTACGAAAGACAAAGCATGTTGGTATGAATTATGAATATTTAGCAACTTGTTAGGGAATTAGCATGGCATCCATTGACAATCTCCCTCGAGATTGAATTAATTCTAATCGTTACTTCCAACACACGCATTCCGCACGCTTACACAAACACATTCAGACATAAATCTAATACCAGCATCTTAATTATCTTGGTGAGAACGCTTAACTTTATCAGTAGGAATATTCAAACAAATGAGGTAGCCTGTAGGTGATTGCTCAATCTGTTAAAAGTAGCGACCAACTCTCTCTCAAATTATGCCCTACGGTCTTACTCACACACACAAAAAAAGAAAGAGAAGTTAGATAATGCAGTGTAAGATTCCCTGCATATTGCTAAAAAGAATAAGATGGTCACGAGTAGATTGCCCGCTCGAGCAAGGATAACTTAAATCTAAACAAAAAACGAAAACATCACATGATTTTTGTTACAAGTATGTTGGTTAACAGCACTCAACGCCATCATCAACTATTTGTATACACTACAGAATGTAAATAATGGTCTATCCAACTATAAAGATAAACAAAAGCACCTATATAAACGATCCAGCAATTAAGCTGTTGTACAGTTGTTTCAAAGACAGATGAAAAATTAGTGAAATATACCATCATGAGATTGATCCGTAAGCAAGGTACATAACTTTGACTGCTTCAATCTGCCTAACTGACGAGCAAGTTCCTCATCTACATAATAATTGCAACGGTTACTGGTTAGTAAGACTTTAAAAATAATCAATGAAGAAATATTATGCAAACGTTCAAATAAAATACTATTATTCTTATCGTACGAATAAATGGATGCGAAGCAGACAAAACGGATCATAGACGGGGTTAATTTGGTCTCCTGCTATTGCAGTAAACTACTTTTATTTTATTTCTTTTTTTTTCGTCTATTTTTGGTTTCTTTAACGTTTCCAATATCGATCAGCGAGTCAATAACTGCTCTTGTTCGGAACATGTTTCGATCTCTGCTGAATGTCTTACAGAGGTGAGGACTAAATATTTAAGAGTAGTTACACGTTGTGCTACCGTTATAGTAATCATTCTAGAAGGGCTTATTAATTCAATTAATTAAGATTAAATTCCACTAATTAAAACAGTCCACGTGTTGACGTAATTAATATTAAGTGGGGTTGTATGATCCTCGAGTACCTTATTTCCTCTTCAACAGTTTCGAAATATGAATCAAGCAATAAATATCAACGGGACCCCTAAATGTTTGAATGGCATCGTTTTCAAGTACCAAGTTTCATGCGTGGTCCCTCATTTCTCGCGTTTTATAATTCTTGAATGGCTATCATTACCCAGCTATTTATAAACTGCAACGAAATATATTATGGCATGATTGAAATGCTATGGCTGGCAATCTCAGATGGTGGCAGAAATAGTAGCACTGTGACTTCGAATCATATTGGTTTCGAATATTTGTGCTCTTTTTGTTTGACTTGTTCTAATAAAAACACAAGAATAACCTTCTACCTTGGGGACCTTAATTAAATTGAACCAACTACTACTGTGAAAAATTTCACAATACCGGTAGTGAACAGCGAAGTCGCTTTCACGATCTTCTCAGGAATTACATGTCTGTTACTGACGTTTTGCAGAACAAAGATCTGCCTTACTAGCAACGCCGAGATTATATTGAGTATTCTTTCGAGACTGTAATTTTTATGTTATTCTTCATAGGTATTGAAATCGTCATTATCTCTCTCTCTCTCTCTAGATATATATATATATATATATATATATATATATATCATCATCATCATCATTGTGTATATATATATGTGTGTGTGTATACATGTAGATATATATATATATATATATATATATATATATATATGTATGTATGTATGTATGTATGTATATTCCTTTCACACGGAATTTCGTCTGTCTATAAACCATAGCTCTGATGAGACTTATATAAGTGGAGATGTATTGTTTATAAATCAAATAATGTATATAAGTCGAAACAAATTGTTGGCTATTTTCATTTTTTAATGACTTTCTTTTGTTATATTATATTATATTCATAGTATATTGTTACCTTATAACATAAATAAATTATTAGATGGTCAATTGAGTCTCTCAATTTACTTAATTGTTTGTAATTTGCATTATATCCATATTTATGTGGTATTCAACTGACGTACCAGTGAATTGGATGTTTTACACACCCCTTTGAAGGAATTCCTTTCCTAAGTTTA
>NC_142932.1:6769753-6782253 GCF_046866305.1 Octopus bimaculoides | reverse complement strand
ACACACACACGCACATCCATACACACATTTCTCCGTATATTTCTGAATAAGTATAATGATGGATCCGGAATTTGCAGCACAAAATTACGTCTTTATACAACCAATATTAGAAAAAAGTATATCATTCAGGAATAAAAAAAAATTGTTATACGAAATACCTTAAGCAATTTCTGTATATAGAAATATTTTTAGCATTTATGGTAACAGAAGAAAAAAGAACAACCCGTTTTCCTATTGACTTTTCGCGTAAAAGTCTGTTGAACTACTCGAAGACATCAGCTGCAGAAAGACGGATATGATATCTTCTTATAACACATGGGATTTTGATAAAACAACCGGCCGTAAAGCTAGCGTCATTTTTGTTCGTTTGTTTCTTGTGTTGTTTTTTTTACGATTAATTGTGTAAGCCGTAAAAATCTGCTTCAGTGAACTTGGAAGTATCCGTGTGTACGTGAGAGGTGAGATAAGTTAACAGTATGGAATTGTGCGCGGTGTATTGTTCTCGTTAAATAGATCGCACTGGATAGTTCTCAATGAACTTTCTAGAACTATAAGAAACCTATATATTATTAGGTCTATTTCGCGAGTATTCTTGAGAACCTTTGAAGTTATAAAAATAAAATGCAATGAATTCACTTCGAGCCACCAACCAACTAACCAACCAACCAACAAACAAACAAACAAACAAACAAACCATTCTCTCCAACGATTCAACGATTCACATCAATTTCTATTTCATTTCTAGTTCTTTCCTTTCTAGAAATGGTTATAAATATCTTCTGCGGCAATGTGCACTCTTTTGGTAACTTGTGATTCTCACTTTCTTATATATTGTCTATTTTCCTCTATTTCTTTCTTTCTTTCTTTCTTTCTTTCTTTCTTTCTTTCTTTCGTATTCTTTTGTGATAACAATCCTTGTTTTATTTATTTATTCATTTTATTTTTTAATTATTATTATTTTTTTTTTTTGTAAGTCCGTTTCTTAGAATTCCAGATAAAATAATAACACAGACCTGAGAATGACTGTTATTGACGACACTGTTTTAAATAGATGAAACACAGAAGAAGTAATGAAAAAAAAGCAGGTTGAGAAGGTCAATAAAAAACAGACAGACTGGAAGACTGATTGGTAGATGGGCGGATATACAGACGGACAGGCAGGCAGAGACAAAGAGGAACTTAGCATATTAGGCACACAAATATAAGTATGGGTTACACTTAAATGAATGAACTTATTGTCAATGTGTATAGTCATAAGTTTATTATTAACCCTTTAATTGTGAAATTAAATTTCATGGTTATTCCAGTGATGGTGTTAAATATCTTCCAAAAAATAGAATAGGTATTTTCTGCAAGTCACGCTGCCTCAGTAAACATGATATATCTCAACAACAGAAAAATCAAATAATAGAAGACTTATTTCAAACATGGGATTCCTCAACAAAAAAAATAGACTATTATATGGAACTGCTTTTGGCAGTTAAGGGCAATGGAATTTTCAGTTGTGCATTTCTGCAGTGAAAAGGGTTAAAAACCTAAACGCTATGTTTTGAAATGAATGTTCGATTTCAGTTTCAGTTTTAGTTCAAATTAAAAATTCATTTCTATTTAAGTTTTCTTGAATTTCGGTTTAGTTGTAAAAGTAGTGACTATTGCGTCGTTGTAGAGTGAATATATAATTGTAATATGAAATAATTAATAATTAAAGAATCGAGAAATTTATAGCACTTGCATCCTTGGTGACTAAATATTCAGAGTGAACACTTTCATTTATACTTTAAAGTGTCGTTGTACGTGTGTGTATATATATATATATATATATATATATATATATATATATATATATATATATATATATATATATATATATATATATATGTATATATATATATATATATATATATATATATATATATATATATATATACATACATACATACATACATACATACATACACACACATATATATATGTATGTATGTATGTATGTATGTATGTATATATATATACTGACATACACACACACACACACACACACACACATATATATATATATATATATATATATATATATATATATACACACAATAATAAATCTCTGAGCGAGATGTAAACAGTAGCAGCACGACATCATGAAGCATATTTGCCACCTAAATGTAGCTGACCTATATGGGACGCTACTACTGTTGTTTATAGCCCCAAGAAGACATCTCCTCCACCTGGCTAACGACACACTATCTGTGTCTGATCAGTATTTGCGAAGGGAAATCATCATTCCCATCTCTAGCCTTACGTGATACACACGGACCCAGGTTTCTGGGTAATGACCCGTCATCAGCGTGTGATAATCAAAGCCCCTAACGAGGTTTATCGTCGGGCCAGTGAAATTCGACACCTGACAGCCTGCTAAAATAATAAAAGAAGTGAATACAGTCGGAAGTGCTTCGATCAAAGGATCAAAGACTCAACACGCCAATTAGTCCTTTTGCTTGCGAGGTCAACACCCTAGCCTCCAGGATACATGCATTCATATACTTACGTAAAATTTATAAGCATATATGTGTTCGTAGGCACGCACGAGTGGATGTGTGTATATTTAGAAAACGTTAAACATTCTCTATTAATAATATAATGAGTTTTATAATACATCAAAACGAAGCAAAAACAGATTGGATTGGTTACACGTTGACACTGGGTACCAACTCAGTTAACAGGCCTTAGTCTTGTTCCTGTCTGTTTTAGTTCTACTGCTCACACCTTCTTATTTCTTCTCTCTGGCAGTTCAGTTGTTTGCGCCGTTTTTGTCCTGTGTTGGCCAGGATCGACCAGGCATAACAATCGAAACCGGTACCGTTTTTTTTTCGAAAGCAAAGTACACAAACGCGCGTGCACTCCCACTCACACACACGCATACAAACACACACGCATATATATATATATATATATATATATATATATATATATATATATATATATATATATATATATATATATATATATATATATACAGTAATGTCTTCTTTATGTATGTGTGTGTCTGTGTGTATGTGTTTGTATATGCATGAGTGAATGAATGTACAGCGTTGCACAAAATAAAGGAAACGTCTTGTTAAAAGGAAGCGTTATTAGTTACTGCAAGGTAGGTCCATTTCTGGCGTGAATGACAGCTATAATACGTCAAGGAATCAACTTGCACAGGTTCTGAATGATTGTGAGGGGAATTTTGAACTATTTCTCAAGTAATGCCTGTTTCATTTCTTTCAGCGATGATAATGCGCCTTAAATTTTCTATTATATTAAGATCTGGTCATTGAGGTGTGAGTGTAAATTAAGCGATCTATTTCACTTTTGTGATCTTCGTGTCCATTTTTAACAGCACTAACCGTATGAATCGGTGCGTCAGCGTCCTGAGAGATCAGTCAAAATATGGAGACAATGCTTGATATGAAGTCAGTCTTCAAGCACAGTTAAATCGACAAGAGATTTCCTTGATGTGACTGCCCAAATCATCACAAAGTCTCTTCTATGCTTCAGAGTAGGGGGCCAAACAGTGAGGACTGAAGACTTCTTGGGATTGAATCCAGACATAAATTCGCCCTCAAGCGGGATAAAGAGTGAATGATGATTCCTCAAATAAGTTTAAATCATTGAGCTACTGATTACTTGTTTCTGCTTATCATTGTCGAAGGTGAACAGGAGAGGTTTAGCAGTTGCTCTCCCATGGTATCCAGTTTTACGGAGCTCGAGACAAACGGATTTAGTCGTCACAAGATTGGCAAGGCGGTAGTTTAGCTCTGCTGTCACATTTGCAGCCGTATTTTGATGGTGTTTAACAGAATACGTTTAATTATTCTACGATACCTCACTGTGAGCTTTGCCTTCTCTCCAGAATCGTACTTACCAGAATTAGTTTTACCTAGGCTTTGGAAAGCCAATACGATTTTAGAGATTGTATTTCTTGAAATATTAGACAATCCACCATTATTAGTGCCTCCAACCATACATGCCCCAACAATTTTGACTTATTTAAATATATCTGCAAAAGAAAAAAAAGAAATGGGGAGCTATACCATACATTACATCGCATACATAATGCAAATGAGTACATATATACAGACCAGAATGATTCTGAAATTGTCATACTACCACCAGATAGATTAGTTGAATAAAAGTGATGCTTCCATAATTCTAACCGAACACCTGTGTGCGTGTGTGTGCGTGTGTGTGTCTATGAATATACGTAGAAGCATATACATAGGAATATTGGTTTCAAATGTTGACACAAGGCCAGCAATTTCGGGGGAGGCAGTTAAGTCGATAACATCGACCACAATGTTTAACTGGTACTCAATTTATCAGCCCTGATAGGATGAAATGCAATGTCGACCTCGGCGTAATCTGAACTCAACGGCGTGGTGACGGACAAAATTCCGCTAAGCATTTGCTCGACGTGCTAACGACTCTACCACCTTCCTGCTTTATATATATTGGAATATTATATATATATATATATGCATATATATATATGTGTATATATATATATATATATATATATATATATATATATATATATATATATATATATATATATATATATATATATATATATATATATATATATGCATAGATGTATACAAATGCGCACATATGTATATATGTAAATTTTTTTCTTTTAAATATGTATGTATGCATGCATATGTGAATTATGCATCCGAGATATTTGCCCCTAGCGGAAACTGAAGCAGCTACTTAAAGATGCTGCAAACTCCTTGTATGGATGGTGACTAAATCAATCTATTATTGGAAAATGTTCAGCATCTTCAGCAAGTATTAAGGATCATATGAGTATCGCCCTTTAGCGCACTTGCATATATACATGCCTACATAATTACGCACATCACATGTGTATAGATACATGTATTATACATGTATACATATGTAGATACACATATACACATACAGACACACATACATATACAGTATGTATGTATGTATATACATACGCGCGCGCATACACACACGCATATATGTATATATTTATGCATACGTACATGCATTAATCGATATATATATATGTACATATAATAGAATGGATCTCCGTCGGTTTCGGTGATGATTTTAAAACTATTCGATCGACTGAACGGCTGATTCGTTAAAGTAACTTGTAAGTGGTCGAGTATCCCTAAGACAAATGCACGTCTAACGTAATTCCAAAACTGTTTTGTATCACATTATGTGACAGGGCTGGACCTTCGAATGGCATCCAAATTCATCGGAGATTTTACAGTTTCCGACTACCTAAGTTCAACACGAGATTATGGTAAAGTAACTTGTTCAAGACTTGAACCAAGAATCTCAAGGTTTCAAAACGAAGTTCTTACCTGCTCACCTTCTGTCTACCAACCCGAGGCTACAATAGAAGACACATGCCCATAACAGTAGTATCGAAACATGAATTTCATGCTTCTTAAAGCAACTTACTCTTCAACCAGACAACCATGCCTGCGCACAAAAAAGTACAAAAATAATAAATACATAAAAATACACTAAAATAAAATAAACAAAAATCACAAGATGTGTACAATGTGTGGTGTTAATGTGTTAATGTGTTTCTCCGTGTGTATGTATGTTAGTACACATATGCTAGTCTTTGGTTCTGTATTTCTCTCCAAGCTTTTTTCCATTCTATTCAGCGGTTTTTCAGTTGTTGCTGTCGTTGCTGCTATTGTTGTTGTTGTTGTTGTTGTTGTTGTTGTTGTTGTAGTTGATGCTGCTGCTTCTGTATTGGTTTTGTCGGTTTTACATTGAAATACAAAAGTAATCGATAACTTGAAGAATTGAGAGTGGAATAATGACAATATTTGTTTGGGTTTTTGCCAAATTCCCTTTGATATTTAGAAGATTGGTTTTGTGTGTGTGTGTGTGTGTGTGTGTGTGTGTGTGTGTGTGTGTGTGTGTGTGAGAGAGCGTATGTGTGTATATGTATGTACGATTTTGCATGTGATATGTTACTATGTGTGTGTGTGTGTGTTCTACTGTGTTTGTGTATGCATGTGTGTTTGCTGTTTGGTGTGGTGTTGAGGATAATGAGAGTAGTGGTGAGGGCAAGGGTGACAGTAATTGTAATGGCGGTACTGGTTGTAAAATTGTTGGTGGCGGTATTGGTTGTAGTGGCAGCGCTAATAATAGTAGTCGTAATGCTATTGGTAAGTCTGTGCTTGTGGTTATTGCTGTTGCAGTTGATGCAAGTGTTATCGTTAAAAGTATTACTAAATGCAGTTAACATTGTTAGTTAGTAACACTGGCTTGGTCGAATGGATAAAGATTTCATATCTGAACTTACGCTGTGTGAGTTCAAATTTACCGAAGACGCTTAACTTGCATTCCTGCACAAGACACTATTAGCATCATTCCTTTTAGTTGTCAGAAATACATATGAACTAGATTATTTGCAAATGGTTCCGAATTCAGTCCTAGTGCACGGCACCTCGGTCAATTGTCTTTTACTATAAGCTCGAGCCGACCAAAAGCTTGTGAGTGGATTAGTGGATTTGGGTAGCCTGTAAGTCCGTCATGTATATATATATATGTATATATATATATATATATATATATATATATATATATATATATATATATATATATATATATATATATATATATACTTGTGTGTGTGTGTGTGTGTGTGTGTTTGTATACCACTTGACAAACACAGTTGGCATGTTTACGTCTTCCTAACTTAGCACTTCAGCAAAAGAATCTGACAGAATAAGTACCAGGCTTAAAAAAAAAAAAAGAATCATATGTATTCGGGTCGATTCGTTCGAGTAAAATTCTTCAAGGCAGTGCTCCAGCATGGCCCCAATCTTAAAACTGAAGCAAGTAAACGATAAAAGATAAAAGACGCTGCCTCGGAGAATTTAGCGACATATTTAAGGTAACTCATACGCTTGCCACTCTGAATTTGGAGTCGGTGGGTGGGGGTCAATCTACTTAATTGTTAACGTTGGGGAGGGTGTTACCGTGTAATCAGGGGTAAAGTTTATTCCAGGAAAACTATGTGAGTACTACATAGACTAATATTGAGCAATTTAGCAGTTCGAGCGACCACGTAGCAGCCCCTTCCTTGAGTATATGTGTAATTACAAGAAGAATGTGATAGTGAAATATGGGTTCTGATGTTCGGTTGTACAGGAAAATCATGTCCAGCAAGTTTATCACAAAAGCCTTACATCGTCACCCAGTTATTGAATTTACGCGCATTGTGTATTGACTGTCAGAATCATAATGACATGAAATCCTTGAGCAATTCGCCCGCGTTTATTCTCCACTGCGTGGTTCCAACAGTTGGTATCTTCTACTATAGCCTTTGACGCATTAATACTTTGCAAGAGATTTTATTTGGTGCACGGAAAATGCAAGGAAGCCTGTTTTATATACACCCAGAACCACGCTAATAGCTTAGGAGTGGAATTTAGAATTTCTCGGTTTTCTCAGAATCGAATTTGATAAAACTTTTCCCAGCTGGTTTGTACACTATCGCAACACCATTGTTATGTTTTCATTATTCTGTGTAACGTTCTTTATTTTTTATCTCAGATTCTTCAGTTTTGGGGCGAAACCACGCTAATAGCTTTTGAATGAAAATACCCCATCTAGACATTTTTCTTCCAGAAAATGAAGGGTAATGATAGACATTAAACATAAATTGAACGTAAATTAGCGTCCATCAGCATAAACATCTTGTTTAATGATGGATCAAAGATTTTCGTTCGGGTTGAGATCCGGAGATGCTAGCGGCCACACCATCAACATTTCACCTTGTATGCCGTAAGACCCCAGGAATGTTTGGGTGATCCTAGCAGAATGAGAAATGACAGCAATATGCCATTTAGCCAGGGATCCAAGCCAATTCAGGAGATTGCAGTATGCGACTGCAGTCACTTTAAACTCTTCAGGCATCCTGACTGGGCCAACAAGTCTTTGCCCAATGATACCAGCGCACACCCTGACTCTTCCACCCTGTTGTTGACGTCGTAAACGTTGGTTACGCTCATCTCCAAAACAGATCCAACCATTTGCCCAACCGTCAGGTTCGTCAAGGGTCGGCCTGGTTTCGTCAGTGAACAGAACGCAATGCATGTCTAACGTCATGTACTTTTGGGCCCATTGAAGCCTCAAACTTCTGTGAGGAGGCGGTTTCAGAGGTTCTCACACGGACGTCATCATCCCGAGGATGCGATTTCTGGTGGTTTTCGCACATATACAGCTACACCAACACCGGTTGTCAAGCGGTGGTGGAGAACAAACCACAGACATAAACACACGCACACGTATATCTATATATTCGACGCGCTTCTTTCAGTTTCCGTCTACCACATCCACTCGCAAGGCTTTGGTCTGTCCGAGGCTATAGTAGAAGACACTTACCTAAGTTACCACTGAGCCGGTAACCACGTTGTTGGGTATCAAGCGTCTTGCCACACAGCCACGACTGCGCCTGTATATTCTATGTATGTGTGTGTGTGTGTGTGTGTGTGTGTGTGTGTGTGTGTGTTAACATATAGAGGGACAGATAAAAGGCCAGATAAAACATTACCTGATATAAAACTGAGTAAGTCATATATACAGATTTTTATATCAATGAAATATATACATTCATTATATACACTTACATACATTACACATACATACACGCACACGCACGCACACAGACACACACATATATTATGTATGCTTTTCATTGATATAAAACATATATCTGACTACATTTCGTGTTCAGTTTTATATCAGTTTATATTTTCAACGGCCTTTAATATACCGTATATATGTGACACAGTTATAATTTAAGATTTATGCGCGTATATGTACGTATCTCTCTCCTACTCCCCCTCTCTCCCTCTCTCCATCTCTCTGTCTCTTTCTCTTTCTCTCCGATTATTTGGAGTACTTAATTCGTGGATCACCTTTTACACTTGCATTTTGTTACACCTTTGAACTCCTTCGAAATAAGTCGCTTTTGCAACATTTATCGTTTCACTTTCACTCTCTCTCCCTCTCTATCTATTTATCTATCTATCTATGCATATGTCTACGTACACACACGCACACACACACGCACATACATACATACATATATATATATATATGTCTGTGCATGTGTGTGCATGTGTGTATGTGGATGTATCAGTGGATGTATATATACATTAACGTATTCCACACCTTTCACATAATTATTTCAAAGCGCTGAGAATTAATGAAATTCCACTTAAAACCTCTTAATTCTTTTACGAATTTCAATCGCTCTGAGGTTTATGTCAACATTATATAATACTTGCAGTTAACATTTAGTCAAGTACTGGATGCACCCAATACTAAATGGCATACATGTTGGACTTTCATAATAACTATACACACATGCTATTCGTTTTGCAACAGGTTGTCGGCTGCATATGCACTACTTTGCGTCGAACATTGATAGTTTAACATTCGATGTATAACGACCTCCATTATATAGCACAGCATGCGTTTCAGTACTTATTTTGGTTCCCTTTCATTGTATGTTAAGGTTATGTATTTCTGCTGCTTAAGTGATTAGATAGAAGTTTTCAATTGATATTACAGCAGTAAAATCTTCCAGCTTTTACGAACACGCATGTTCACGAATACTGATTGCATCAAATAATATATATATATATGAAAATATGTATAGAAATACATGTGTAAGTGTGTATACATATGCATGTGTATGCTTGAATACCATGTTACATATATATCATACCTTGATACTGTGTGGGCTAAGATCACTGTTGACTGATCTCTGGTATTTATAGGGTGTTAAACACTGTCAGTACGCAAATTAGGGACTCCTTCATAGAGTAAATGATGTATCTCTTAATTATATAAACAGCTTGGCTGCTCATTTCTGTGGAGACTGTCAAAGTGATGTAGATGCCTGTGATGAGAACCCAATAGGATTCGAAGATCGATTAAGGTTGTTCTTAATTTTTTTTTTTCAGTCTGCGGAGAAATGGCTAAAATTTGCCCTGTTTATAATTATACCATAAGTTGCATACATACTCATAGACACAGATACACGTACACACACGTACGTACACACACACACACACACACACACACACACACACATATATATATATATATATATATATATATATATATATATATATATATATATATATATAATATAATATAGGATAAAATCTTTATAAGAATTTATCAAGTAGTCAGCGGGAAAAAAACCTCATAAGGAAAATAAAACCATCGTTTTTTTCCATAAATATATATAATTTATATAAGGGCAATTACTATATAGTAATGCCTCACGCTTAGAGGGACTTAATAAGTCAAAACTACGAAAAATGCTTATTTTTGGTAGTTTTGACTTATTAAGTCCCTCTAAGCGTGAGGCATTACTATATAGTAATTGCCTTTATATAAATTATATATATATATATATATATATATATATATATATATATATATATATATATTCAGCCAGAAAATTAAGTGTGAAGATAATTTTCACCTTTATTCAGTATATATTACACGTGTTTCATTTACGACAAACTCACTTATGGAAAAGAGTGTGTAATAAACAGCAATTCATCGGAGATGATATAACAAACTTAAACATCTTTTGCAATATATAATGGACAGTAGACGTTATCAACAATCATCATTACCATAGTTGTCGTGTGAGATACTATATCACCGTGTGCAGTTCATTTTATAGTATAAAATATATTCACGTTTGTTATGAAATCTCTGGACATTTGATCATGCACTCTGCCTGTAAGGTATTTCCTCATATAAAAGATTTCATTGTTATTGAAATACGTGTAAAATTATTGATTATACGTAAATATTTAGTATTCCAGACAATTACAGTTACAACTATAAACAAGGACAGCAACTATTTACATTATTATTATTGTTCCTACTACTACTACTACTACTACTACTACTACTACTACTACTACTACTACTACTACCACTAGTCTATTGCCACAGCTGTTGCAATTAAAATTATGACAAAGGAGAAACTTCATCTGAAATCCTGTGTTGGAACTCAAACACATGCCCAGCGTAAGAATCATGTTTGCAATTTCTGAAATTGTTAATGCGGTGAGCTGGCAGAGTGGTTAGCACGCCGGGCAAAATACTTAGCGGTATTTCGTCTGTTTTTACGTTCTGTGTTCAAATTCCGCCGATGTTGACTTTACCTTTCATCCTTTCGGGATCGATAAATTAAGTACCAGTTGCGTCCTGGTTTCTATCTAATCGACCGGCCCCCTCTCCAAAAATTTTGGGTTTGTGCCTAGAGTAGAAAGGATTATTTACTCCAAACACAAAAGCGGCGAGCTGGCAGAGTGGTTAGCACGCCGGGCGAAATGCTTAGCAGTATTTCGTCTGTCTTTACGTTCTGAGTTCAAATTCCGCTGAGGTTGACTTTACCTTTCATCCTTTCAGGGTCAATAAATTAAGTACCAGTTGCCTACCGGGGTCGATCTAATCGATTGGCCCCCCCTTCCCCCAAAATTTCGGGACTTGTACCTAGATTAGAAAAGAATTTCTGAAATTGTATTTCAGTGACCAAGTAGACAAAGCAGGTGTACGAAGAAATAGTTTTGACAATATATAGCATAACTTCCATCACAAAGCAAATATGGCGATATCCTATGCCTGTATGGTTTTTAAATGGTTGTTATCATGACTCGGATGATTTAAATGTTAAAATCAAGATTTATGTTGACAAAATATGGAGACTTATTTAGTTCGGCGCTTTATCGTTTCCACTATTTTGCTGTCCTCTTCTGCTTTAATATCTACCACCACCATAACCACCAGCACCATAACCACCACCACCATAACCACCACCACCATAACCACCACCACCATAACCACCACCACCATAACCACCACCACCATAACCACCACCACCAACACCACAACTACTACATGTATTACTGCGGTTGTTGCTGTTGATGCTGCTGCTGGTACTGTTGTTTTCGTTGTTTTGTATTACGAAATTCGGACACATCCGGCTTGTGGTAGTTCCACCACTACTGTTTGTAGAGTTTATCCGAAATAGTCACCCCGTCGCCCAAGATAGCATTGTCATGCCAATAACTTATAAAAATAGTTCTTAAACCAGGATTTGGAAATCTCGCAGAAATGTTTGTAAACCCCTCATACATTTCTCATTATTGCCCAATATCATTCCCAGACTCTCGTCGCTTATACGTCCCACTCACCCTGTATGCATTGGGAGTGGTTTGAAGTTCCGCCAATTGCATAGCTCATATGGTGAGGGTGCATTGGATGGCTGGCAGTATTCCAGATGCTAAATAACAAAAATACACATAATGCATATGAGGACTCTTCTCCAATAGGAAAACGTGAAATACTTTCGAAGGATGTACGTAATTAATTCGACATCCGTATATCGCTGTTGTTTATGTATTCTATGGTTCTCC
>NC_142932.1:6759753-6764753 GCF_046866305.1 Octopus bimaculoides | reverse complement strand
TAAACATGGCAATTTGTTTGGCCTCTTTCAATCTGCATAATTTCCTATTATGAAAATTGATATTTTAATTAACTTATAAAAATAGCTAGCCGATATACTCAATGGCAAGTCTACATTTTCACAGTCGAGAAAATAAAAAAAGGCATGGAATGGCTATTAAAAAGAATGAAATAGAAAGATGGGTTTTGGATGACTTGTACCGAAAGTTCAGTTGAGGTCCATAATTATTTGGTTTTATTTGTTTGATACAGTTACCAAAAGCACATTCTGATGCTAGGTCCGAGAGAGTGTGCAATCAAGGTTAAAAAAGAAAAGGAAAACCATCAGGGCCATTGGAAGATACTATCTGCGCATACACCATGGTGTTACTAAAACAGTATACAGTGCCATCTGGTGGGGAAAACGTTGCGGACGTCATTGCTGTTTGTACTCCACTCAGTCCTGATCAAACGGATGAACGAGCATAGATGTTCAAGCCATGGCGATTCCACCATTTCAGGCATTATTTAATTCCTTATCTTTTACTTGTTTCAGTCATCTGACTGCAGCCATGCTGGAGCATCACCTTAAGAACTTCCAGTCAAATAAAGCGACCCCGCGTGCTTTTTTTAAGCCCGGCACTTATTCCATCGAACTCTTTTTGCCGAACCGCTAAATTACGGGGACGTAAACACACAAACACCGGTTGTCAAGCCATGGTTGAGAACAATCACAGACACCAAGGCACAAACATGCACACACATACACACACACATACTCACATACACCCACACACATACAAATATATATATGCGACGAACTTCTTTCAGTTTCCCTCTACCAAATCCACTCACAAGGTTTGGTCGCCCCGAGGCTATAGTAGAAGATACTTCCCCAAGAAACCACGTGGTTGGGAAGCATGCTTCTTACCAAACAGCTCCGCCTTACTCTTTTTTTTTTAATCAAAATAAAAGACGTGGCCGAGAAAGAATTCTGACTGTTATTTCAAGCAAGTTATTCTACCATAGAGAAGCTTCTTTATTTCTTATTGGCTTGCCTGACAGATATGCGATTGTATGGTATTGTGGCTGATAATTCGTTGAAACGTCTATTAATTTAGCAACGCACGGTCTCGGATGAAATCACTTGCCAAAAAAGTACAACTCCTCTGTTAATGTATTCAACTATTTAGCTGTCCTTTCATTTAATTTATCTAGGCAATATGGAATGGCTGCGGAACACAAAGAGACTCAGAAATAGAGAGAGACAACTAGAGGAAAGTGAAATGAGGAGTCAGTGAAAATAGATTAGTTTACCAAGACTGATTAAGATTGATTAAGGCCAATGTGTGTGAGAATTCGAAGAAGGTCAATAGGTGAAGTTTGTACATTAACTACTACGGAAGAGCAAGAAGAAAGAGGATGGCGTGGGAGATAAAGGAAACAGGGAAGTGGTAGGGGAAAATGAAAGTAGGGGTATAGAGAGGTGTGAGTATTAAGGAGTAAGGGAAAGAAAATGTGAAGAAAGAGAATCTAAGAGAGAAATAAGTGAGATATAAGGAAAGAAAATGACAGAGAAAGTGAAAATGACTGTGAAATAGAAAATAGCAAAAACACGAAATTATTGTCAAGGGTCAAAGAAATAATCAAGATGAAATAAATGAACTGCAATAGAGAAAGAGTTAGGAGGGAGATGCAAACATAGTGAAAAGAAACAGATGGGCACGAAAGTAAAGAGAAAGGGTCAAAGGGAAGGGGAACTGAGAGAGGAGAACTTAAGAGAGATAAGTTGGAGTGGTGAGAAACAACCATCAGAAAGAGACAAATACAGAGAGACAGACAGGCCGACAGACTGGCGGATAGAGAGAGTGACAGTGGACGATTGAAAGTTAAGGAAGAGGTGACAAGGGGAGATAATGTGAGCTATTATATCATCTGCCAAATGCCAGTTCAATCAACGAATATACGACTGTTTGATTTTAAGACAGGACGAAGCACTTGTGTCAATTAGTTAGGAAACAACGATGGAGTCTGTACATGGTCACAAGTACGAATTAACAGCCAACGCTCAATACACAGCTAACCATCTTAGAAATGGACACTTTGGGTAGGGTAGACCGAGAATTAAAGGTCAAGTGCTCAAGAAGGAAATATTTACAGGTGATGTGCTAGATTATGAATAATCTGGATGTTACACGATAACGTCAATATACGACTCATAATCTAGTAGCTTCATATATGCACCCCATCCGGGCATTTCAGACGCATAAGAAACGCAGCCTGATTGAATAACTAATATATTACAAGAAAATTACTTTATCCTATTTCCAACTAGTCAGTTAAGTAACCAATTATTTAATGAATCAATCGAGTGGTTAATTAGTTTTGAAACGAATTTAGAATTGCAAAACTCCGATCTTTATCAGTGTTTTGCAATTCTCAATTCGGATTATAACCTAAGTTACTCATATAGATTAGCTTCAACTAAAACTAGGTTACTTTACGCATTCTGTTAGCAGAGGAGAGTCACGTTAAATTGCAGATTCCTCGAGGCTCCTGTAGCAACGCATTCTTTTCATTTCCTCATTATATGTTCTGTAGCCAATAGTATAAATTAAGCTCGTAAGACGTTTTCAATATTCTCAATAGTTTGTAACCTTGTAGAGTTCTGGTGTCTTCTGACGACAGCCTGCATCCCACCACAACACTTACGTAATTTCTAGTCTAAGTGCAAAACACATTTGAAGGGCTCTATGCAACAAGAGGTAAAAGGATATAATGTACTAGAATGGTGTATTCCTGTTAAACAACAGTAACAGCAATGAGAAAATTTGTCTTTACATATTTTCCGTTTGCTAGAATTCTCGAGATTGCAATATCTGGTGGGTTTAAGAGCGCTAAAAAGCGGATCGAGTCACTTTCAGTTCTTTGCTCCCACTTCAAAGTAGAAATCAAAACTGAATGACGAACATTTTGTTAACTAATGGTATTAGGTTCAAATGTTTTCAAACTCTCCAGTCCAGAAAGAGTAAATCCAGAATGAAAGAAGGTAGAATCCAGAAGTTCGTGTTTGATGAGTAGAGACAGGATTAGCTGGTGCGACCACACACACACACACATATATATATATAATTATATATATATATATATATCATCATTATCATCATCATCATCATCATCATCATCATCATCATCACCATCCCCGACTCTCCCGTCGTTAGACGATGTTCGGTTATTCTTCCCGAATAACCACACAGATGATTTGTTTATAGTTAGCAAATGTTTGTGTTCAGATAAATTCACTCCCTGCATCAGATTGGTATTTCCTATACTGGTGCACCATGTGCCACATGTCCGATGAGGAAATGATTGCAGAGCAACGTGAAATGAAGTACTTTGCTCATGAACACAACGCAACGCCCGGTCTGGGAACCGAACTCACGATCTCGTAATCGTGAGTGCAATACCCTAACCACTAATCCATGTGCCTTCACAATGTGTGTGTGTGTGTGTGTGTGTGTGTGTGTGTGTGTGTGTGTGTGTGTGTGTGTGTGTGCGTGTGTGTGTGTGTGTGTAACAAAAGATAGAGACAGAAAATGGAATATACGAGAAACTTTATTGCTCACAACGGTCGTTTCGACACATCCTGTATCGATCCCTCGTGGATGGTATACTGTACAACTGGTTGTAGTGCATCCCTCAATGCAGACGCATCTCGAGAGGTGAGGTTAGGCAGTGAACGTGTTTGATCGGTTTACGACTATGAACATGCCCGACACTTTTTTATTTTTTATTTAATGCAGCGTAAATTTAATTTTAATTTTAATTTTAATGTGTAAATTGAGCGATAATTCGAATATAATTATTTACAATATGTATTTTGAATCCACTTTTCAATTTAATGTTTTCTTTGATTTTTTTTAAAAATAGGATGAATCTATATTGAATTCATTTGTTTTGTTTATTTTGTTCATTGCATACCTAAGACCGTTATTTGAAACGACCAATGAAACAGATCCATGTTTTTGTTTTTATTTATATTAGTTTTGATTGCATCGTCATTTCTCTCCCATTTTTAACAAAACTGTCCGCTAAACCGGAACGTGAAACTCTGAGTAACAGCTTTTGTTATATTTCTGCTGCTTATAAGTAAAGTATATATTTATGATTGACCGTTGACTGAACACTATTCAATTTTTTTTCTCCCTGTTTTTCTCCTTGTCTCCGTATTCTTTCTGTTGAAGAGCGTAGCTCGAAACGTCAAAGACTTTCCGTGTTCCCGAGCGTCATACTAATATATACTTTTGTTATTTACACCACCTGTCCTCGTCTGTTGTTATTATTTGTATATTCTCCCATGTATATATATATATATATATATATATATATATATATATATATATATATATATATATGCATCTATGTATGTATACATGCACACACATATAAAACATGCATGAGAACTCTGTCAACAGTCCTTATCAATCAAATGTGTTATGAAACAAATCCCCAAATCCATTCTCTTATACAAAATACAGCAGTCCAACAAGGATACGGTTTCGTGATGAAGTTTTTAGTGCATATAAAATACACATATTTCACCCTTGCATTGTGAAGATTGCCCACCGTCTTCAGACAAACAATAGAACAATAACTCTTAAATTTTCCATAGTCATTGTAAGGTGGCGGGGGGTGGGGTGCTGTGATATCATAATAAAAAAAAATGCTTTTGAAACTTATAGCGATCAATTATATTTTCAAAAACCAATATTTTTTTCTTTTACTATTTTCATATTAAGAACAAAGAAGTCTCTTTAGTTAGTTTAGCCTTGATTGTTTTTATGAGTTTTTCGTTTTATTTATTTTTTGTTTTATTTTCATTCTCTTTTTCTTTCCAAATTTTTGAATATATTCTCTTTGAATTTCTTAAGTCATTTTTTTCTGGTATTTTTCTTTTTAATTTAGTAGGAAATTCTTGAGGCAAATTTATAATAGTAAAAGAAAACAACAAAAAATTATAAT
>NC_142932.1:6749753-6754753 GCF_046866305.1 Octopus bimaculoides | reverse complement strand
GGTGAGGAGAGACTGGTACGCATGGGCGACTGCATCGCAGTTGCTTTCTAACATTAGATGCCTTTAAAGGTTTCTTTTAACCATCCATCCGCCTCACAGTCACAAAACACAAGTCAGAATGTTCATGTCGAACTGAGCGGAATGCTGTTGCATCCTCTCCTTTTCTTTGCTTGTGAATTGTACAATTACTCTTAGCTGTGGCAAGAAGAATCTCAAAATTCTGTGTCCAGCCTTCCTTTGACTAAATCCATACTCAGACTGAATTATAATATATCATATACGGAATTC
Organism: Octopus bimaculoides; assembly: GCF_046866305.1. Taxonomy (NCBI): domain Eukaryota; kingdom Metazoa; phylum Mollusca; class Cephalopoda; order Octopoda; family Octopodidae; genus Octopus; species Octopus bimaculoides. The sequence continues at coordinate 6,754,465 of NC_142932.1, read as the reverse complement.
AGACATTTCTTCTGCTCCTAGAGTTCGCGATTTGGCTAGTTGTTATAAATAATTAATAGACTGATATGAAAATTAATAATACGTTAACAAGGGAGTATCCTCAGAGACAATACTTTATAATGAGAAATGTCTATGCGCTTTAAAGATCCCCTGTTCCCCTTCTCTTTCTATCTATCTGTATATGTATATATATATATATATATATATATATATATATATATATATATATATTTATATATACTTAAATGTCAAATGAATGCTCAAAACAGCATTGGTCTATAAAACTTCTTTATTTGTGTATTAAGGTTACCATTGTTTTCATGTTCAGAAAAATATGCTATCTTAACTATTCATCAAGCCGATTACATGGAGAAATGGTGTTCCTCTCCATTTTCGATGAAAACACACACACACACACTCACACACACACACACACGAGCGCAGGAGTGGCTGTGTGGTAAGAAGCCTGCTTCCCAACCACATGGTTCCGGGTTCAGTCCCCCTCGTGTCACCTTGGAGAAGTGTCTTCTACTACAGCTCCGGGCCAACCAAAGCCCTGTCAATGGATTTGGTAGACGGAAGCTGAAAGAAGCCCGTCGTATATATATATATATATATATTTGTATGTCTGTATCTGTGTTTGTCCCCACGCCTCGATTGCTTAACGACCGATATTGGTGTGTTTACGTCCCCCTAACTAAGCAATTCGGCAAAAGAGAACGACAAAATAAGTACAAGGCTCACAAAGAATAAGTCCTGGGGTCCACTAAATGCGGTGCTCCTGCGTGGCTGCAGTCAAATGACTGAAACAAGCAAAAGAATAAAAGAATGTATATATCTTGTATATATAAGGCGGCGAGCTGGCCGAAACGTTAGCACGCTGGGCGAAATGCTTAGCGGTATTTTGTCTGCTGCTACGTTCTGAGTTCAAATTCCGCCGAGGTCGACTTAGCCTTTCATCCTTTCGGGGTCGAAAAATAAAGCACCAGTTATGCACTGGAGTCGATGTAATCCACTTAATTCGTTTGTCTGTTCTTGTTTGTCCCCTCTATGTTTAGCCCCTTGTGGGCAATAAAGAATATGAATGTATATATATCTTGTTCTATGCTGCCCACATCAAACATGTCAACCGTTCAATGTGAAATGCTACACTTGGCATACCTATGGTGTATGTTTATTTGTATATAAATGCATATGTAAATATATATATGCGAATCTCTCCCTCTCCCTCTCTCACTCTCTGCTTGCTCGTGCGTTTGCGTGTGTTTTACACAGACCCATTTATATACATATACATGTATTTTGTATGAATAATTGATAAAAGATATATGCATTAAATGTCAGTTTGTGCATTATATGCACGTATGTATATATATATATATATATATATATATATATATACATACATAAACATACACACACAAACACGCACACATACGCTGATCCATATAAATGTGTAGTATGAGTGTATATATGAATATATGTATGTATGTGTGTGTATGTATAATATTTATATATATCAAATGTGTCTGTGCGCGCGCGTATCTAGTTTATACGTTTGTATTTCTATATATGTTTGTATTCTTCTGACAGTAGTAGTTTTCTTACATGAGTACTTGATGAAATGAAAGTTTAGCGAAGTAGGAGTAGTCGGAGGAGGATGAGAAGGGGGGAGGGGTAGCAGCAGAATTACGTTGTATTCCCATGAGTCTGGTAAATTGGTATGATGTGTGATGTGTGATATCCATTTCATGAAATTGCTTCTAGTATAAATCTTCTTGTACTGCTGACAATTTACAGGCAAATAGGCAATTTAATAAAGTCTACGACATTTTCTGAAACGGTGTTGGCGATGATAGCGAAGATGGTGATGGTTATGCTGCTGCTGCTGCTGATGATGATGATGATGATGATGACGACGACGACGACGATGACGATAATGATGATGATGATGATGATCATCATCATCATCATGATGACGACAATGATGATAACAAAAACTGTAAAAACAAAAACAAAACAAAAACAAAAACGAGATCAAACACAACAGCAGCAGCAATAATAATAATAATAATAATAATAATAATAATAATGATAATAATAATAATAATGTATTTCCGGTTAATTGTTATAAGGGCTCCTGTGTTCAATCAAAAGTTGTACAGCACTGGGTACACGATGGTAATGTGTTCATGTGTGTATACGCGCAGGTAGTCACACATAGACACATGCAGTATAATATATGATATATATTAGGCTAATATACACGCATAAATATTACACACACACACGCACACATACGCAAGACACACACAACAAACACACAAATATATATATGTGTGTTTGTGTGTGCATGACTATGTATGTATATATATATATATATATATATATATATATATATATCGTCTGTAAAAAACATAAATCCGAAAGAAGCACACTCTAAGATGTAGAGCAGTATATATTAAAACTGGAGAAAGTCGCTTTGTGGATTACCTTAGGTCTCCCATCCATAAAGTGTTCAGCTTTATACGCCATAAAGCTAAACCCTTTATGGACGAGAAACCTAAAAAAATCCCATAAACCGGCCCTCCCCATTTTTCATATATATATATATATATATATATATATATATATATATATATATATATACCTCATTAGACACAATTTTATGATCAGATTCCCTTCTGTTCTGTTACCTAACTCGCTTGCATATCTTCGAAGAGGATGGAAGATGAATCTACCTTCGTGCAGTAGTTTAGTCAAACGCGGGTAGCTGCTTTCCTGTTGTCATATTGAATTTGAGACGATGAGATGGCTGAACGACTTCCGGTACTCTTTCCGGTATTTTGTTCTCTGATATCGTCGTAGTCAACTTTATGTTTTTCATCCTTTCGAGAGCGATAAATATATTGACCAGTACAGTACTTGGGATCGAAACAAGTCATTATACCACCGTCTCCAAAATGTGAGTCTCTTACGCTATCTTAGAAATCATTACTAATATGGCGGTGTACTGGCATAGTCACTAAAGCTTTGTTCCTAATTGTATTTTTTAATTACGGCTTTCCATATATTGAGTTCAAATACCGCCGATGACATCTTTACCATTCATCGCTTCGGTATCGATTCTTCATCTTGTACCAATTAAAGTGGTTCCTATGTAGGCGTACGTGAACCTTATTTAAGCAAACTTATCATTTAAAATATTCCAGATATGGCCACCACATCCTTTTCCAATGTACAGGAACACAGGTAATCATTTCCTCCTTTAATACATTCGGGTTGTGTGACGTAAAGTAGATCTGTTTACTGTTTCTATCTGGCCCAGCGAGCCGGCAGAACAGCAGTTCTCAATCTCACAAGCTCTATCCTCCCAACTAAATATTAGCAGAATATCTTATCACCCACTCATCTTCTTTAATAAAGAGAATGCAGAATAGTATATCCAGCTATATTTCTGTGGCATCACCATAGTGTTGGATAATATTATATTGTTTGAAACAATCTAAATTTTATTGATCACCGCAATTTTCCTCGCCCCTTTTTAATACTTACACGCCACAAACTAGTGATTAGGCTGTCATTTGAAGGCTGAAACAATGCAGAACGCATTGTGACCAGCTATGTGTAACTACATCTGATGGCCTAGTCAGTCACGTTATCACATGATCACATCCCACGCAAGGGGAGCTTTAGTCTTCTCCTATATGAAACATTTCTATATGAAATAGAAGATTCCTCGTTGGGTAGGTGAAGCAAATTGGCATTGGCGCACCAGACACGGCAGCAAAACTCTTTGCATTATTTCGTTCCTGCTCTCTAAGTTCAAATTATATCGTGTCAGCTTTTGTTTTATGCTTCTTTACATATATTTTTAACATCAAATATTGTAGTCCATCGATTTAAATATGTTTCCTCCCACATCAATTTTTATCTTTCTTTGTTCAGCTTTAAAATTATTATTGTTGTTTCGTACTATGTCAGTAGATACAGTTTACCTATAATTGAACTGGCGTATAGAATATGATAGCAAATTATACGTTAATCAGCAAGTCATGGGTCATAATTTTATAATTGGCCTACTTTTTCATAAATATAGGATGAGATTAGTTGAAATTAATGCGGCCTGAATTATCTCTGTGTCTTCTCTCTATTCATTTCCTAGTCTAAGAAGGGATGAATGTAACGTCAAAGTTATTAGCTCGAGGCAAGATAGACTCGGCAACATTGACTCGCTACTCGATACTGTATATGCAGTCGTGTGTACACATATACATGCATACATACATACATAGGTACATACATAGATGCATAATTATATGTATACATTTATATAGACATACAAATATATATAGATATAAATATATATATATATGCACACGTGTATATATAGATGTATAGAGATACATATGTACATACATATATATTATATGCATAACTTATTATCAGATTCATTTGTGCGTGCGTGTGAAAACATCTATAAGTATAAAGATGTGTGAGTGTGCATGTATGCATGTACATATATTTTTATGTATATATATATATATATTATGTATATATATATATATATATATATATATATATATATATATATATATATATATATATATATATATATATATACATACATACATATATATATATATTACATATGTGTATATGTGTCTGCGTTCATATATATATGTGTGTGTGTATATATATATATATATATA
>NC_142932.1:6744753-6747253 GCF_046866305.1 Octopus bimaculoides | reverse complement strand
GTTATATATATATATGTATATATATATATATATATATATATATATATATATATAAACAAATAGTAAATGAGTATATACATATATACGTACAGGTATGTGCATACCGACATCCACCTGTATGTATAGGTGCATATCTGGGTACAGGACATTGCAAACAAAACGTAGACGAGAAAACACACAAGTCACATAGAGAACATTCTACTTCATCAGCTACCCCCGTTTTAACACCGGCGTTTCGAAGAGCTGGGCAGGACGCATCGTTAAAACGGCTCTTCCCATGGACCGCAAATTAAATTTGTATACACAAATTAAATCTTGCCATGGAGGAATGTAGTGGCGGACACAAAACAAGACAAGAAAACAAACAGAAAAGGCTTCGCGGCCAGACGAAAATATTTTCTTTCTATTTATCCTTTGCCATATAACCGTTCTGAAGATATTTATCAATTGTAACGAGGTAAATACAAATTTACCCCCAGCTTCATCTACAGAAATAGCTGTAAACATACTCTCCTCTCAATTAAATAATCACCAATGATCCACTTTCACTGTTAAATGCTCCATTTCTTATCGTCTCTCTATATATTAAACCACGGTTTTACCTTTAAATTACCTACTACCGCATACCTTACAACAAGGACCATACATACTGAGATAATACCAGAAGTGCCTATGGATGCATCTATCCCTTAGAAGGTTACATTACCTCTAACTTATATCTTACAGCATATATATATATATATATATATATATATATATATATATATATATATATATATATATATATATATATATATATGTATGTATGTATGTATGTATGTATCACCTTCCGGATAGCTACCATTGCTAGCTATGCAGACGATACGAAAGACTCGTAGAAAATACAAAACCCTAGCGATGTTGCACGCCTGCTGCAGGAGTTGGACGCAATTTACAGATGGACTGAGGATAATAATATGCAGTCTAATTAATGCTGGAAAATTCCAAGCCCTGCGCTACCACCACCCAAAACTGAAATTAAAAAAAAATTTACAGGATACATTAGCACAGGGGCGATTACAATCCCAGAACCTAATTCTGTGCGTGACCTGGGTATCGACATGAGGGATGATATCTCTTTCCAAATGCACATTACCAAGTTGGCGACAAAGTGCAGACGGCTAGCTGGCTGGATCCTGATAACCTTCAGAACCAGATAGAAGGAAACCATGATGGTCCTCTGGAGGACATTCGTCCTCGGCCGCCTTGACTACTACTCCCAACTATGGTCACCCCACAGTGTAAAATTAATAGCTGAACTTGAAGCAATCCACCGAAGCTTCACAAAGAAGATCGTTTCATTCCAACAGCTCAGTTACTGGAAAAGGCTGAAACAGTTAAGACTCTACTCCCTGGAACGAAGGCGGGAGAGATATGCAATAATATACATCTGGAAGATCCAGGAAACGATTGTCAAATTTTGGCATTGAAAACTACACAAATGCCAGAACGGGTCGCCACTGTACAGTGTCAAACATCCCAACAATACCGTCACGCTTCAGGACCAGTTACTGCAACAGGCTGGGTTTCAAGGACCCACCACTTTTTAATATTCTCCCAAAGAGCCTGAGCGACTTACACAAAATGGATGTAGGTGTTTTCAAAACAAGACTCGATCTCTTCCTGTTGAGATATAAAGTTTTTTACCATTATATTATGAATGACATTTTCCATATTCATATATCGGATACGCATTTTTATATACTTACCTATCAGATCTCCGTTGGAAAAAGTCTGTCCATTTCAAACTTCAGTATAATTTGACATGCTAGAAATTAATACAGTGTGATAGTATGAATGTTTCCGGAAATACAACTACATGATTTTCGTGCGGTATTATACAACCTTTTACTTCCATACAGGTGTTTTTAATGCCGTTAAGCTAATGTTGTACTTCATAAATTTAGAATCTTTTCGTTTGCTTACCACTTTAGTTTGTGTTTCAAGAGTTTATTTTTATGATTATTTTGTGCTGAACTCGGACAGTGGGAAAGGAGATAAGAATGGTATTTCATGCTTACGGCTTCTGTTCATTTTAATTTCTTTTAAATCGTTGATTTTTCAAGAATAATGAACCCTTTATAATGTAAAATAATATTATAAGGGATTTATTATCTCATGTTATGTTAATTCGTTTCCTGTGTCCGCTACTCACACTTGCTGAAGAAAAGATTTCAGTGTACTGAGAATGTAACTGTTCTATTCACTATTCAACCAGGAACATCCCTTTATATTTTATTTGCTTCACCTATTAGATTGGGACCATGCTGGTACATCGTCTTGAAGGGTTTAGTCAAAGAAACCGAATACAGTACTGTACTTTGTCTTTTAAATCTGTTATTTATTTTAAGGGTTTCTTTTGCAGACCCATCTGCTTACAGCGTTGTGAACAAACCAACAGCGCTAGTCAAGCGGTAGGGAAGGGCAAACATAAACACACATACACACACACATACGAAGA
>NC_142932.1:6734753-6739753 GCF_046866305.1 Octopus bimaculoides | reverse complement strand
TTAGGGTGTTGCACTCATGACCTTAAGATTGTGGTTTCAAATCCTGAACCGGGCGAGGTTTTGTGTTTTTGACTAAACACTTCCTTTCACGTTGTCTGGTCCACTCACCTGCCAAAAATGAGTAATCCTGCGACGACCTGGCGTCCCTTTCAGGAGGGAATATACACGCCAAAGAATCCTGGAAGCCGGTTTAATGAGTCTTCGATCCTTTGATCCTTGTTTTGGTGGCAGGGTGAGTTGACTGGTACTTAATTCTATCACTCTCACTGGAGTGAAAGTTAAACTGACCTACCTTGCCGGAATTTGAACTATGAATTTCCTTCGACGCTCTACCGATTCAGCTCTTGTTTACGCTGCCCTATACTTACTGAAAGTTAAATTTCATTCAACCCAATTCGGGCAGGTCTATAGATGCTCAATCTTAGATTAGAGACCTACTCACTTCTACTGTTCAATTCTCATTTAATATCCGAAATGCACAACTCGTTTGTGAAGATATACACAAATGTTTATGTAACATGTTACACTAAAAAGAAACCAGATTTAGAAAGACATCATTAATACAAATTCACTACAATGATCATTCTTCCACTTAAATTCTTAGATTTTACACCATGAAGATCTTGACCTACACACGCGCCAAACGCACCATTTTCTTTTTGTCGCTATTATGTCTGTTCTTAGACTCTGCAGTACAAAATCCGCATTAAATGTTTCACAGCAATCCTACACCTGATTGTCATTCGAACTCCTTATCTTCTTTTCCTGCCAATCACTAATAAATCATCCTCTTCAGACTAAATGCTTCGCTGTTTCAATCTAATAAAAGACCAAAACATATTTGAATTTATCTCTGAACTTGGCAAAGCTTATAATTTCTTCCCACAGCATTTTGTTAATTGATTTCAATTACAGAGTCTTATCCTTCAGATTTCTTCGCTAAAATTTCTCTTTAAGACAAATTATTTTTTTCTCTTCACAATGGACTATAATTAAATTTCTTTGGCTTACTACATTTAAGTATCTTAACTTCTTTTTTATATATAAAAGTATAGTCAGTGATCTCACGGCTACAGTTTAGCCAACTACTGCTAAGAGTTGTAGTGTTTCTCCTCTACTGATAGTGTGAAGTCGTAACATCTTCTGGTTTTTGCCTAGCGTTAAAAAAATATGATAATATATATCTTGACCGTAGAAGTAGTCATCACGTTATTGGTATCAGATAGCAGTCCGTCACGCTAACAACTGTATTTGGTTTGTTTCTTGAAGAGACGGGAACAACAGAGGCAAAGAGTAAAATAGACATTTTATAGGAATACAAGTAAGAAAGATTAAGTCAAACTAGGAATAGTTAAGAAAAAATGAATAAAATAAAAGATAAAGAATGAATGAAAGGAAGAAAAAGAAAGAAGGTATTAAGGAAAGAAAGAAAGAGAAAAACAAAGAAATGTGAAAAGAAAGGGGAAAAGAAGGAAAGAATGTAGGGACGAAGGGAAGAAAAACAGCAGGCAGAAAGACGAAAACAAGGATACTTTCGTTAAAATAGAAAGAAAGAAGAAAACAAAGAAAGAATGAAGGAAAGGAGGAGGGAAGGAAGGACAGAAAGCGGAAAGACACAAAATAAGAATATTTAAAATAAAGAATGAAATGAAAAAAGTAAAATTAAAATCAAATAAAAAACAAAACGCTCACTCATTCATAAATAGTACAAAATATATGTAGAGCACAATACTATGTTCTTATAAAAATTCTCTCGAGGAAAAATGTGATTAAACTTCTGTAGATTCCTATTTGACGCAACACTGAGCGCATTTACCGTCAGTCAGTAGCCATATTGTTTGTTTTTTTCTTCATCGCCATTTTTTTTTTTTTCAGAAATTAAAAAAAAGAAAATGAAATTTTTTGTTTGTAATTTATTTTTATTTCTTCCGCCACAGTTTTTTTCCTTATTTATTTGAAAAAAATTCTCCTCCTTCAACCATACCAATGAGATTATTAAGAAGTAAGAGTTGCTCGCTATTCAGACGAGACTGAATGCTCCAAGAAAGGAAGAAAATCTCGCCTTCTTTTCTTTAAAAACTTTAAAAAATAGATATAAAATGTATAAAACAAATACTGAATAACAGAATTCACAAAACAGAAATACAAGTCAAACATAGTAGTAGCAGTAGTAGTTTAAGAAGGTGGAAGAGTTGGGGGCGGAGGAGGAAGAAAATGTTTGGTGCTAGAAGTAATGGTAGCAGCAGCGGCAGCAGAAGTAGTAGTAGTAGTAGTAGTAGTAGTAGTAGTAGTAGTGCTTCCCGAAGATTGTGTGGTTGAATGCCTTTGATTTTGTTATTGCTGTTTAGTGTTTGCTTTTTTTCGTTTTGAGAGTTTGTCCGCTATTGCTTTTCGCTTCCAGTCTTGTTTTTGTCATTTTTTCTATTCTATCCTTGTTTTCCCACTTTTATTAATCCCCACCCGCCATTTTTTTTTTTTTTCCAATCGATCATATTATTTTAGTTTGGAATCCCGTGTAGATATATTTTTCTACAGGTTACCGTTGTTGCCATTAGAGCTATCACCATCATCATCGTCATCATCATCGTCGTCGTCAACATCACCATCATCATCATCAGCAGCAGCAGCAGCAACAGCATCTCATCATCATCATCACCACCATTATCATCGTATTCACCGCTGCCATTCTTCCATTCCCTTCTTCCTCTCCCACCTACCGTCAACACCAACATTATCATCACCCCTGCTACCACTACTCTTCCTGTCATCAGCATCATCATCATCATCATCATCATCATCATCTTCATCATCATCATCATCATCTTCATCATCTTCATCATCATCATCATCATCATCATCTTCATCATCATCATCATCATCATCATCTTCATCATCATCATCATCATCATCATCATCTTCATCATCATCACCTTCATCCTCATCGCCATCAAAACACCGAGATTAACATTGTCAATATCAACACCATTATCTAAATCCTCACGTGTTGTGATTTGCTTTACTTTTTTTTTTGTTTCTGCTTTTGTTTTTTTGTTGTTGTTGTTTTTTTTCGATAAAAGAACGTCCAACTCAAGTCCGGCAATCTATGTTATAGACCTACCACTTCAAAATTGTTGGGTTTTCCGCTTCATTTAGAGACCATTTTTATTTGTAACACATTGCCATTGCAGTTATGCAGAATTCAGCAAATTTGATCTCTGCAACAGAATGCAATAAAGCGTTTCTTCGATAATCAATTGCAGTTAGGTATCCAAATGCACTGAGAACATCCAATATTCAGTTCCAAATAACTTCAAAAGTGAAACGTACGTAAGAAGTAAATATTTATAATGGAGTTTATCTTAATCTTTTCTACATATGCTCCACATATAATAGCTAGAAAAATTGCTAGGTACATTGGTCGACTAACCGCTGTACTGAATAATGATAATCTAGTGTTCTACTTCATACGGAAATAGCCGTACATCTAACTGTGCATACAAGGTACTCAGATGCTTAGATACTTAGATAAGTTTCGGCCAATATTGGCCCAGCCCATATCCAACTTAATAGTATATTTATGTATGTGTGTGTGTATATATATATATATATATATATATATATATATATATATATATATATATATATACATATTTGTTTTGCAAGATTTTTGATGTGAAATCGTATGTTGAAATCGTGTGTCTCACCTTGCTAACTATCAGCCATTTTGATACAAAATGGCTGATAGTTAGCAAGGTGAGACATACATAAGAAAGAAGAAAGCAAAGGACCACTGATGAGGTCACAGAAGTGTGACGAAAGAACTCTGGCCGAAATAGGATTAATGTAATATAATATAATATAAAGCTGAAGCAAATTAACACCAAATATACAGTGCGTGTGTTTTTATTGGCTAAACTGGCAATACACATACACGCGCGCGTGCATGTATATTCAGGTTACAGTGAGTAAATTGTCGTCTAAATTAACCAAAAATGAAAATAACACTAACATCTCATTTTAAAAGAAATATTTATCAAAATTACATAAAAATATCTTGAAATACGAAAGAGTAAATTTATTTAATAAAATTGCCATTGGCTTCAACAGCGGCGTCCAGACAACTTCGGAATTTCCTGCAATTCTTCTGGACCGTCTCCTTGTTTAAGTTGGTTAATATTGCTATAAACTTTGCCTTCAGTGTTACCGGAGTTTTGTTGGTCACTCGCTCAACTGCGCCCCGCACGTAATCATCAAGGGAGTTGCAGTCCGGGGTGTTAGTTGGCCAGATATTAGTGGTCGAAGAAATTGCCCGACAGCCATGACTGGGTTCTCCTGTTTGTGTGGCATGCTGCAGAGTCCTGTTGTGAGGCGTAGAGCCATCCAGCAGTCACCCTCTTGACCAGGGCAACTCTACCGCCTACAGACACTTGATGTAGGCCTCCGTGTTGAGACTGAAGCCGTGTGGGAAGATAATGGAGACATAAAGTCGCCATCATTAGGGATCACTCCAAGCACCGCGATGTTGACTGGATGTTTGATTTTTATCCCTCGCGGTACATATTCTCAGATTGCACTGTCCTCAAATCGACACCCAAACACGCTGAAATGTTTGTATTGGAGCTTTCGACGTGAATGCCAAGCCGTAGAGAATGTCGGTTCCAAATTTCTAGCAGAGCGAATTGCGTCATGGTGCTGTTTCCTCACAGACTGTGCCCAACTGACCCTACTATACAGTGTAACAAGCAAAATCAAAAATAAACAATGCGCAAAATATAAAATGGCAATAATTTACCCATTGTACCCTGTATATATGTGTGTGTGTGTGTGTAAGCACACACACACACACACACACACACACACACACATATATATATATAAATTTATATATATTAATGCTTACATACACCTTTATATATTGTCGTGTTCTGATTATTATATTTTCTATATTATTCAGTTCAAATTTACCCTTTCTTTTCATCCTATCCATTCTTTTATACTCT
>NC_142932.1:6722253-6729753 GCF_046866305.1 Octopus bimaculoides | reverse complement strand
CAAACAATTTAATATTATAAAATCTAAAACATTGGGTATATACAGATATAAATGTATATTCGCATGTAGAATCACACTCACACACACATATATATGTAAAATCACACTCACTCACATATATATGAAAAAAGCAAAAGACACCATGAACGTCGTGCACAAGTATGAGCTTTTCATCATAATTTTGACACCTAAGCTTTTTCCTATAAATTTCTTTGTCGACGTTTTGTACTATTTCCCCCAATAAAATTGTAACGGAACGCAGCAGTGTTTTTGCTCACAACTTGTACATGTATACACACATGTATGTATATGCATATTCATATACACATGTATATATATGTATATATATATGTATATGTATATATATATATATATATATATATATATATATATATATATATATATATATATATATATATATATATATATATATATATATATATATATATATATAAGATAATAAGAGTGAAAAAACTACAGAAGGCTTGTGTTACTTGGTTAAAGTATATATTTAAATTATGTCAGAAAAATGTTAGAAAAATGTTAGAAAAATGTTATAAAATCTTTTTGGTATATAAACATTGTATTTTGAGAAATAACCGGTTTGGTGTTGTCTTTTCAAATTTCTCTACTTCATTGTGTCGTGTTCGTTCCAGTCTGTAGTTTTTTCACTCTTATTGTCGTTTATACATCCAACCACGTGCTTTCACATACCAACGTTCTCACACACACACATATATATATATATATATATATATATATATATATATATATATATATATATATATATATATATATATAAGTATATATGTACACACAAATATACATATATGCATATATAGACACGTACATATATACATAGATGTTTATGTATATACATGTGTGTGTGTGTGTGTGTGTGTGTATGTGTGTGTGTGTAAATTGGTTCAATGGCTTAAACAGCAAAACTAAAAGTCCCAGTCGAAACATATGTTTACCAAACCTTATTGTCCTTTATCTATCAGTTTTTGTAACCTGTGCATATTTTATTGTTATTCTTAATTATTATTCAAAAATAACCTTAACTTATCATTAAATAAGTCCATATGCGTGCGCGATGGCAATCAAGTGTATGCGCGCGCGCGCGCGCACACACACACACACACACACACACACACACACACACATACACACATACACACGCATACGCATGCTCACGCCCACCTACATATACGTACGTGTATATATATATATATATATATACATGTACATATTTACACACACGTATACATATGTGTGTGTGCGTGCGTTAATAATAATTATGCAAATTACCAGGCATAGAATAAATTATGATCAATAAAAGTTTTTGAAGTAATTAAAATTTTATTACAAAAAATTAATGGAGTGCTGGACCAAAGGTAATGAGTTCATGTTGAAAAAAAACACTTTGTCTAGGCAAATTACTTTGATAACTTTTCTAATTACCATTTTTATTTTACAATTGAATGGTTATTGTTTGAAGGAGACACCCACGTCGAGTCAGATAACAAAAACAGTGTATACATGTTTTCTGGACTCTCATAGGAGGAAGAGCAGGGATAATTTTGCAAAGTTACATTGGGTGATGTTCAATTTGGGTTGCTGCAAATGTGTTTTTGGACTTCAGGTTATTGTAAACTGGGTGATAGACCAAGGATGAAAAGGTTTTTGTCAAATGTCTCTAAATCATTTATATATATTCCTTAAAATATTTCAATGAAAAAGAGTAGAAAATTCACTATAAACATTTAACGTAAAAGTATATTTTTATTGAACGCATCATTTGGCGTTAAAATCCATTCAAATTAGTCAAAGTGTTTACATGGTGTTTATAATGAAATATGCTATGAAGCTTATATGGAAACTTTAGCTTCAGGAAGCTGCAGTAGATGCATTTCGTTATTGTATAGTGTCAGGTATTTGATAATGAGAACACCTCTAGTGGTGGCATTAAATATATAATTCACTGAACGGTATATGTTGTATATTTTATTAAATCTAATGTAAAACAAACGTAATCTTACAGGAAAAATTATTTTGAGAACTAATCTATATTAATGAGAGTACGAAGCGAAGAATCAGACGAGGAATTCCGAGAGACCTTTATTAATTCTTCCGGCATACCATAAATGCCACGCATTCTCTGTATTGAATGTCAGACGTTCATAAATATTTTGCTAAAAACACAGAACCAAGTTGAAAGGCAATTATAGTATCATTACGAAACTGATAGAAAGTATAGCATAGTCAGAAATTGCAGTTGCCTCTCGGTAAAGGATAATGACATTAAATTAATAGGTTAGTATTATATTCATCGAATTGCAGAACGGTAAAATCTGAGGAAACTAGTTTGTTTTCCACAGTTAATATGTATTTCGAACAGTTGAAACAGTGGAAAATGTTATATGAAATGAGAAAGAAAGAAGGTTCACGTTTCAGTTAGAACACCGGCATCATGCGGTGTTTAAAGGTGATAAAATCTGGATTAAAGGAGATGAGAAAGGATAGGAGGTTACAGTGGTGGTAAGAGAAGCAGCAAATGTTATTGGAGAGAAGAAGCAAAGGTCAAAGCGGCCAGGAGAAAATATAATGAATACTAATTTTAAGACTGACACGTGCATATATATATATATGCACACATGCACACGCATGCATGCACACACACTCACACACACACACACACACACACATACACACACATACACGCACACACACACACATACACACATACACACATATACAAACATGTGTGTCCCAGACAATGGCACCTGCACATATATGTATATGTATTTGCGTGTGTATATATATATATATATATATATATATATATATATATATATATATACACATAAGGATACGGTGGTAACGCTAGCTGAAGTATACTTTGAATCAATTGAGTGAGTTAACTGATTGCATGGATAATATTTTCTGTATATACAAATTGAAAATATGTATCTATACTGAATGTGATGAACAGTAACACAATTCCATAAAATACTGCAGGTGTATCACCACATAAAAGATATTGATATATATTTTATAAAATTATTTGACATTATGGTATGTAAAAACTAAAACCAGAATATTGTAAATTGTTAGTGTCACTTACCTATAGTACATGTGGTAGAAGAGATAACTTGCCATAGTAAATTAGTTGAGCTACTGTGCTCTACTTTTTCGGGCACCTACTTCTAAAAATCCAAAGTAATTGAGGACGGATTGAATCAACTGGCGCTGGGTCATCAAAATTATGAACTGGATTAACAGTTGCGTTAGTTTTGGGATAAACTGGTTTGAAGAGTAAAACAGGTTTCAATTTTTTTACCTTGTTGGTACTAATTTCAGATAATATGCTCTCTGAGATCCTTGAAATGTTGGTTGAACAGCAGTTTCTCTTGTGAAGTAAATTTACCAACGTACAAAATATTGTTATCAAGCGATTCACATGTAACAGAGTTTGCACATTTTGGACAACGATTCATCTTCATCAAACTTAATATTTTTACTGTCACCAACTAGAACTCCATCTACTATTTCTTCTGCACTTTGTGTATTCTAACCAGAATCTGAAATAAATTACTCTGACATCTCCTAAATATACTTGGAAATCGTATTGTTTTTCCATTTCGTAGACAATTTTTTCGAGCCTTAACCTAAAATGATAGACATTAGTTCTTCGCATGAAGTTTTCCAATGAAATATTGCAGGCTTGAGATTGTAATTCCTGATGTTATTAAGAATTCTTTTTCTTCGTGTGTCTTTAATAGAATCGTCTTCTTTTATTACGATGGAACTATATCCAAATACCTTCTCCTTTGGCATTATCTCTTACAGCCAACAGTTATACTAGACGGGATTCAGTGTTTACATTTAAACAGTGTAGATGGAAGAAAGTTTTCATTGACATGAAATTTAGCTTTGGAGTTATTTATGAGTGCATTGTTGAAGATAGTTAGACAGACAGACAGACAGGCAAGCAGACAGACAGACAGACAGGCAGACAGGCAGACAGACAGACAGACAGACAGACAGATAGACAGACAGACAGATAGATAGATAGATAGATAGATAGATAGATAGATAGATAGATAGATAGATAGATAGATAGATAGATAAACAAATACGTTATATCATTGTGTATGTTACATTATTATGTAACATACATAACAACATTTAACAGTTGCTAGGCTGAATATTACAGAAATAAATGAGGTCTCTAATTAAGATGCCACGCAATAATTTGTTTCTTTTGAAAGAGAAGGGCGAAGAATTAGAAGGTATAGAAGCAGTAGAAATTGTACCAGATAGTTAATTGAAGATCATGGCGAACAGTTTAAATGTTGTAGAAAATGAAACTGTCTTCGTGAGTGTACATTTGGGATAAAAGCGAAGAGTTTTAGTCATTGGCTTGGGTTATTTGGTGTTTGGTGCCAACTGATACAGGGTAACCCCGTACATAGAAGGAATGTTGCATTTCATCAACATTTGAAGATAAATCTATCTACTACATAATCGTCGGAGTCAAGGAAATTACTACAAAGGGATGTCAGTTCTAGTGTGAGTAGGCTTGGCTTCTTACGTCCTCAACTTTCGATGGAGTCATATCGTTTGCAGTAGGACATACTGTATATTAATTTTCTCCATCTGTTGCGTTAAGCAGCAGCGATCTGCCTTCGATAATGGTTTTTTGTCCGTCCAGTATGGAGAGGAAGGCAGAAGGGAAAGTTGAGTTGGGAGAAATCTAACCTAAAAGCTGTTTAGAATGTGTCAATGGTAAGTGCACCTTCCAGATGTGTGACAAGATCATTAAGTGTTAGGTGAATTTTTCGTTTGTTAAAAGATTAATAACTGTTGCGTCGTATGCCGACGAGGCTTTGTAACTATAAACAGCAACAACAAAAACATTGATTACATGGAAACAAAACGTTGACCAATTCGGTCCACTCTGTTTGAAAATATTATGCTAAACGGTTTATTCTCTTCGCCCTTTTAAAGTCAGAAATAAAACTTAATCGGTGATAATTAACGTACGAAAATTGGTGTATCAAAGCGTGATGGTTTTAATAGATTTAATTAATATTCACTATATGGCGGAGTTTGTAAATTAATAATATTTACAACATTAAAAATAATTTTAATTAATTTTGTGACATAATTTCGAACAGTTAGTTTTAATTATGGGTATCAAGAATGACACATATTTACGTTGGTGTTAGCGAGATTTTGAAATTCAGTGTATATGTAAATATGCGTTTGTGATTTTGTGCATACTTGTGTATATGTCTGTATTTCTACGTGTAACTGTTTAATGCTTGTAAAGGTTTGAAGCTTGTCAAGTGTATGATATAAATGTGCGTAAATGCGTGTGAATATGTTAAAATTATAAAATTACGAGTATATTTTTAAACACACGCATGTGCATATGTGTGCACATGTGTATTCGTGTATATATATATATATATATATAATTTTCATATATGTATAATATTACACATGTGCATATATGTTTGGTGTTTCCGTTTATATAAATATGTGTATTGAGTGAAAGAGAAAGAGAGGAGCGATGAGGCATACATAAATTTACTTTATATTGTATTTGTGTTATTTTATTTTTTTCAAAGTGGATGCATCATTTTAAGTGCACTAATGGCAGCAAATTACCAGCCTTGCAAGCATTTACCCTGTGCTGCATCATTTATGCGCATCAACTCTGCACATAAAGATTACACAGACTTAATTATTTCCATCAGAGCTAAACATAACCAGAGCTTCCTCTTTTTTTTTTAATGTGTTTTTATTAATCCCATCGGTAGCTTTTAGCAAGTGTTATTAATAAAGTGTTTCTCCCTGCTATTTAATCCACTGTCCTTCTATGACAGAGAAACAAAGCTTAGAAACAATACCATCAAAACATCTTCGACTTAATATTCGAAATATATAGAATTTCCCAAATGATTTAGATGTGGATTTTTTTTCCTTGATGAGTCTGAAGAAGGGACAGCGCCCATGACTTTTGCCGTCCCTTCGTGACCAGTCAGCTTCATGTTGTTATTGATCCGTTTAAACTAGTGTGGATCAACTCAAACAAGAAACACATAAATTTCGAGAAGATTCAGTGATTCGGCTCTGAGTCTAACATTATTGTTATTATTATTATTATTGTCGTTTAACGCTCAGGTCACTTTCTGGTCGAACAAATTATGAAAGTCGTTCCAGCCGTGAACATTTCGCATTTTGGTATATTCTTCGCTCTTCTCGTTCTCTAGCATTCATCCAGTACGAACTCCAGACACTGCACTAATCACTTCAGTCAGTCCTTCTCACCATCCCAGAATCACTGGGATGTTGGCGGCATAAATTTCATTCGTTCTGGGAAGGTCTGCGATAACAAAGGTCACAGCACCCCATTCCACCTTATGACGAAGCAAATAAATGACGAACATTATCTTACGTAATATTCTGTGCTTAAAACGGTATTGGGTCATTTAGGGAACAACGGACTACTATTTCTAACAGGATGTCGGACTACATACAAGCAAACTCATTTGTTTGAGTAATATTAGTTAGATTGTAAAATCAAACTGATAGGAATATATAAGAATAAAGAAACTCCTTTCAGCGTTGTTTACTCAATGACTTAAGTGAAATTCTTTTTAAAATCAATTTAATTTAAATTATATAGTTTAATTACGTAATTAAGAAATTAATGATGCTTATGCAAATGAAAAAGTTGTTTCACATAATTATTTACATATATATATGCATATTATACTATATATATGTGTGTATGTGTGTGTGCGTATGTATGTGTGTGCGTGTATATATGTGTGTGTGTGTACCTTCTATTTATAAATGTTCTAAAATCTTCACAGCCTTGGTTTTTTTTATCTCATTCTGAAAACAAATTTATAGATAGATAGATAGATAGATATACATATATTACATATTATTATATTATGTATATATATATATATATATATATATATATATATATATATATATATATATATATATAATTGTATGTATGTATATATACACATATATTACATTATATTGTGTTATACATACATACATATATACATGCATACATACATACATACATACATAAACATACAAATATGTGTATGTGTATTTGCGTTGCGGAGAGTGTGTATGTAATGTCGCTATTGATTTTATGACTCCTGGAAGACAAAGACGAAATCGTACTTCAAATGTTTTATATCCAACTCGGTTGTAGTGTGGATACTGAATGCAGTTGTTGATCTGTTAGATATGCACAAACAATAAAATATGCAAACGAAGCAGATAATAAATAAATACATAAAGAAATACATAAATAACGAAAGAAATAAAAGAGCAATGACGTAGTTATGCCACAGATAAAACACACACGAGCAGCAATTTTAGAAACGGTGGCAAGAGTAGTATTGTCAGTGAGGAGAATGATCTAAAGGATGTATGGAGGCAGAGGAAGCGAGTAAG
>NC_142932.1:6692253-6717253 GCF_046866305.1 Octopus bimaculoides | reverse complement strand
CGAGTAATATCAGTATTAAAATATACTTGCTGTGCACATCGTATGGATCCAATTTTTAACCTACGGCAAAATTTGAACTCAAGTCACAAAGAATCGGTACAAATAACACCAAGCATCCGGCCCAGTACTCTAAATTCTCCCCTAGGTGTATCGTCTATTATGCGTACTTTATTTATCGATATCCTGGAATTGCTAGCATAAAACTTTGGTATCGAGAGCTATACCAGCCCCGAATTGGACGTCACCATACTATTCCAAATGCCCCAGCTATCACGGGCACATGGCGTAGTGTTTAAGAACGCAGGCTACTAACCCCAAGATTCCGAATTCGATTCCAAGCAATGACCTTAATAATAATAATAATAATAATAATAATAATAATAATAATAATAATAATAATAATAATAATAATAACGTCGAAAATTCCCCAAGAGACCTGATGAAGGCTGGAGGGTATATCAGTCGAAACGTTAACAACAAACAAGATGAGGACAAATATCTGTCAAATGTAAATAATGTAAATAAAGTACGTAATTCCTCATCTCTTAAATATAGAACTGTATCTCGTCTAGATTGAGGACCATGTACTGCAATAGCGTTAGATTCAAGGGCCCACAGCTAGTTAACGCCTTGCCAAAACATCTGAAGAATCTTCATAGAGTAGAGGTAAATGTTTACAAGAAACAACTCGGCCTCCTGGTATCAAAGGTTTCAGATGAACCTATATCGCGGCAGGAAACTCAAAGGAGGGCAGCGGTGTCGCACTCATCCCTTCACCAAAAGCCAGTCGCATAAGATTAGTCATTGAAAAAGTGATTAGCTGAAAGTTGTAGAGGAATAAAAGAATACTTTGAAAGGATAAAAGGCAAGGATGGACTTGTGCTGATTCCAGGCTAGAACTGCTTGGGAAAAGTCGCTGAAGGCGTTTTGGTTTTTTGAAATCTATCACGCAGCTGCCGACATACTGCATACTACCAATGATGCAAATAATATATTTAAAAATTTATCCTGAATGTAAAATGTAAAAAAGAAAAAAAAATGAAAGGGAAAAAGACATTAACGCAATTAGATTTAACATATATTGCGTTTTACTCGTTTTTTTGTTTTGTTTGTTTTTTTGTTTTTTTTTTTCAGAGAATCCTGCGCTGAACCAACAGAGACAAGTAATCAATAATTAGACCGTGGGAAGTTGTAATCATTATACATAATTAAGCTTAAACTTTAAAAAATTACTTGCGAAATTGGTTGTAAGCCCAATGGCATACAATAAACTAATAAGAATAAAATAATATGAAACAAAAATATGAAATAATATTAAAAAAAAGATATGAAACAATCTAAAATAAAAATATAAAAATTTCATTATATATTTATAGCAAAATACTAATGAGGGACTGGATATTGTTATCTTCTGCAAATTAACTGCGCCTACATTATTTCCGTCACGAGAAAAAAAAATGTTTCAAGTCCCATAACCCAATAAGTCGTAAGATCACTGATTGGATGCTTTGTCTTACTATAATATAATTAGGTGAAATGAAAATATTGCCGTTTTTTGAAATTAGGATTTGGTGTGCATGGTGTTTATTGCTTCTGCTTTGCAAATATATATCGTGATTAATGAACACATTCCAAATATTACTTTATACTTTAACCTTTGGAGTTTATATAATGGCTTAATACACATATGCATAAGGGAGTCACACATACACTCACGTGCGCACATACACACACTCACATGCACACACGCATACGTACATACATAAATACATACATATATACACACACAGACACACACATACGCACACATATATGTATAGGCGCAAGACTGGCTGTGTGGAAAGAGGCTTGCTTACCAACCACATGTTTTCGGGTTCCGTCGCACTCCATGGAAACTTGGGTAAGTTTCTTCTACAATAGCCTCAGGCCGACCAAAGCCTTGTGAGTAGATTTGGTAGCCAGTCGTTTATATATATATATATGTATTTGTTATTTGTGTCTATTTTGTCCCCCACCATCGCTTGACAAGCCATGAGGTCGATTTGGCACCACGTCTACTCTCTTCATTGACCACTTCAAATCATCATAGTTGTTCAGTTTTTCCTCTTCTTCCTGTTTGATCTTGTTGTGGCCAGGACATACTATGTTGATTATCATGCATGTGTTTTCTGTATTTTTTCCCACCACAACGATATCTGGTTTCCGATATTTGGTCAGGTGATCACATTGAATCATTGTATTTCATAGAATTTCGCAATTTTCATTCTCAGTGTTGGTCTTTGTAGGCTGTGATTTCCACCGTGCTCCCAAAGGATCTTTTTTTGCCACATTCTCACGTCGTCTAACGATGTGCCATGCTATTTCACCCCACTCACCACACATTCTGCATTTATCGCTGTCGATAGTGTTGTCGATTCAGCACTTCACATTGTTAGTCTTTTACGCTTGTTCTTGAGCTGCGCACATAAGTGCTTCTGTCTGTATCTTCAGGTCACTCCTCCTCATCCATAGTCACCGGTCTTCTGTATCTGTCTCTGCGTTTGCATCTCTAGCAAACTGACCTTTACTATTATCATTATCATTATTATTATCATTACTATTACAATTATTATTATTATTATTATTATTATTATTATTATTATTATTATTATTATTATTATTATCATTATTATTCTCATTGGCTCAGAATATTACTTTCTAAGACTAGATATTGATGTGTTAAATTATTGCAACATGTCTGAAATATTAAAATATGTACAAAAATAACTTTAAAAACACATACACACACACACATACACATACACGCACGCACTCACACACACGCACACATACATACATATATACATACCTACATGAATATGTATATATATATATATATATATATATATATATATATATATATATATATATATATATATATATATATATACATATACATACATAATAAATACATACACACACACACACACACATACACACACACACACACACACACATATATATATATATATATATATATATATATATATATATATATATATGCTAAATATTTCTTCTTTCTTGTCTGTTTTCCATTTTTAAATAGCATAGCAAAATGTCAAGTAAGCAGACTTGTTATAATTCACTGAAGAATTAACGAGAATATTTAAAATAACATGAATATTTTTTTTTTATTTTTTTTTTTGTATAAAAAAGAAAGACAACGGTGAAATGTAGAATATGGCTGTAGAAAGAAAGAAGGAAAGAGATACAATAAGAAGAAATGGAATATAATTTTGCAATTAGAATTTATGTTTAAATTGAAAGAACACTCGTTATCTTCATTATTTGTTTCTGCTTTTTTAAAATTTTCATTTTTATTTTATTTAAGTTATTTTTTAGAATGGAGCTGTTGAAGCGCGATTTCTTTCTTTTTTCTGTGTTTGCTTTTTTATTTTTTTTTTTTTTCTTAATATAATTCGAGAAAGATATAGATTTTTGTGACGGAAGGTGGTGAAAAGTGATAAGATTTCGGTGAGGATGATGATGATGATGATGATGAAGAAAATGATGATCGTGCTGATCATGATGATTATGATGGTCATGGTGAGGTGGGAATGGTAGCGGTGGCAATAGTGACAATGATGATGATGATGATGATGATAGTAGCCGTGAGATTGTTGGTGTTACTGCTGTTGACGTTGTTGTTGTTGTTGGTGGTGGTGGTGATGGTGGTGGTGGTGGTGGTGGTGTTGGGGACGTGGCAGTTGAGGTGGTTGTTTAGGATGATGGTATTTACCGAGTCAACAATGCACACGACTATAGCGACGATGATGAGGAGGAGAGAGAAGGAGCCAGAGGAGGAGGGGAAGAGCCAGAGGAGGAGAGGAGTAGCCATAGGAGTGGAAGGAGGAGTGGAATGAGGAGGAGGTGGACGAGGATGAGGAGGGGAAGAGGAGGCGGTGGCGGAGACGGTGGCGGAGACGGTGGCGGAGGAGGAGGGGGAGGAGGAGGGGGAGGAGGAGGGGGAGGAAGAGGATCATGATGATAATGTTGACGATGATGATCTTGGCGTCCATGGTCACGATAATAATAACAGCATCGGTGCACGACAACAGCGAAAATAACGATTCTGTGGATGGTGGCAGAGGAGAAATGACAAATTGTAAAGAAAAAATTTTTTTTTAAATTACAGATTGAAAAAGAAAAAAAAAGAAAGTGTTTAGTTTGAATTAAAGTTTACGTCATAGATAATAATCAAAGAAAGCAATGAAACGAAATAATTCATGCGATATATCGGTGAAAAAAATTATTGGAAGAAAACAATAAAGATGAGAAAATGAAAATTTATTTCTTTATTTGTTTATTCGTTGAGAAACCTGTTTAGAAACTTTACTGTTCCAGGCAAATTGCAAGGAAATTTATTACCAAATATGAAAAAATTTAGAGCTGTAATAGATTCATGTTACATATACCATGTGCAAAAGAAATGATGTTAGGTAGGTCGGTAGGTAGGTAGGTAGGTAGGTAGGTGGGTAGGTAGGTAGGTAGGTAGGTAGGTAGGTAGGTAGGTAGGTAGGTAGGTAGGTAGGTAGGTGATTGGGTAGGTAGGTAGGTAGGTGGGTAGGTAGGTAGGTGGGTAGGTAGGTTGGTAGGTAGGTGGGTCGGTAGGTAGGTAGGTAGGTAGGTAGGTAGGTAAGTAGGTAGGTAGGTAGGTAGGTAGGTAGGTGGGTAGGTAGGTAGGTAGGTAGGTAGGTAGGTGGGTAGGTAGGTTGGTAGGTAGGTGGGTAGGTAGGTTGGTAGGTAGAGATGAGAGATAAAAGCAAAAGCTTGGCATTTCTTTATTGCATCCGTTACACATGTTTCTGTATTAGAACAGAGAAAAATATGCAACACATGAAATAAAGGAATACCAAGATCAAAATATATGTATACTGGCTTTAGATTACACACACACATACACACACAAACACACGCACACACACACACGTATGCGTAGGTTCCCGGTTCCCGGTCCCATGCAAGATATAGATGTTACATGGAGCTGTTCCAGCTATGGTGTTTGCATAAAACAACACAAGTGGGTGATAAAAGATTCACGGCAGCTGTTTCAGCAACATTTTTTAGTGATGAATATTCCGATAACTAAGATTACACTATGAAAAAATTCTCGCTCTACCGATGCCTTGCATAGTGAGTTGATTTAAATATGTTTAAATTCGCCTGAAAAGAGCAGGTGTTTTGTTTTTTGTGATGTAATCATAGTAATCGAACTGTTCGACAGTAACAAATGCTACTGAAACAGCTGTTGTGAATCTGTAAGCTCCACTTCTGTTCTTCTTTTATACATATGTATGTATATATTTACGTATCTATGTATCTAACTCAAAAATAATTTCGCTTGTATATCCAAATTATATGAGCGCCTTCTTCCCTTTTCAATTAGAAAAAAAGAAAACATGCCTAATACAAGCAATAAATAAAAAATAGACAGACAGACAGACAGACAAACAGACAGCCAGACAGATAGATAGATAGATAGATAGATAGATAGATAGATAGATAGATAGATAGATCTGCTTATCTGATGTACTTTGCTGCTGAAATGAAGTGCAATGTTAAAAAAGAGGGAAAATGACATTTGTACATGTACCTGCGAACCATGCCAATATGGCAAATAGGTTAGTTAGCATAATATGCCATTATAACCTGGAGAACCTATTGTTTGGGCATTAAAAGGCCAGGATAGAAGGTCACATTTCGAGGATTAACTAACCTCCCTGGTTCTTAGTTTATTCCTGAGCGTACAAAAAGAATCCTATGTGTTTAGCAACTAAAGAAATGCGTTGATTATACTCTGTATTGTTGTAGTGTATTCCGTGTATGTTTCGTTATCAAACTAATGCAAATGACACTCATCATAATCTTTACTGCATGGTACATTCAAAATGGTGGTAAACCACTAATAGCAGTCTGTATGTGTATATATATATATATGTGTTTGCGTGTGTGTGTGCATGTATGTACATGGATATATGTATGTATGTGTATATATGCATATATATATATATATATATATATATATATATATATACACACATACATAATCAATATGTGTATATATACACACATATATGGGTGTTTGTGTGTGAGTGCGTGAGTGTCTTTTCACGGATAGGTATATGTATACATATATATATATATATATATATATATATATATATATATATATATATATATATATAAACATACGTCCACACACACACACACTTTCACACAAGCATTCATACACACCCACATATACACGCACAAACACACACACATACATACTCACATATATAAGCAAATATGCATATGCGGGTGTTGCACGCGTATGCGTGCGTGTGTGTGTGTGTTGGTATGTGCGTTTGTGTGTGTGCACGGGCGCGTATTGTGTGTATGTCTCTTCTGACGATAAACGATTATCTCTAGGAAGATCAGAAGATGAATGAAATCTAGTATGAAAGAGGAAAAGAGAATACGATGGAAAGAGAAAAGCAGAAAGAGAAGAGAGACAGAGGGGGTAAGAAACAGAAAGTGAGATAGATAGATAGATAGAGAGAGAGAGAGAGAGAGAGAGAGAGAGAGAGAAAGAGAGTGACATGAAATAGGTGAAGTGAAACATAAAACTAATTATATTGCTACCCATTTCTTAATAAACCGTTCATATTCGATGCGTATCGATCGGTACAAAAATGATATCGGTGGACTCATCCATATCACCTTACATTTCCTTCTGTTTAGAGCGTATAGCGTATATCATGATACGATAGTAACTGTAAGTAATATATGTATGTATGTACATATATGTATGTATGTACATATATGTATGTACATATATGTACATATCTGCAAGTTGGCAGATTCTTTAGCACTCTGGGCAAAATTCTTGGCGACATTGCGTCCGTCTTTACGTTGTGGGTTCAAATTCGACCGAGATCGACTTTGCTTTCCATCCTTTCAGGGTCGATAAAATAAGTATCAGTTAAGCATTGTGGTCGATGAACTCAACTTCCCCACCCTCCCGAGCTTACTGGCCTTGTACTCAAATTTGAGATCAATATGTATATGTGTGTGTGTGTATATATATATATACATATAAACAAATAGTAAATGAGTATATGCATATATACGTACAGGTATGTGCATACCGACATACACCTGTATGTATAGGTGCATATCTGGGTACAGGACATTGCAAACAAAACGTAGACAAGAAAACACACAAGCCACACAGAGAACACTCTCCTTCATCAGCTACCCCCGTTTTAACACCGGCGTTTCGAAGAATATATATGTGTGTGTGTGTGTGTGTGTGTGTGTGTGTACGTGTGTGTGTGTGTATGTGTGTATGTATGTATGTATGCATGTGTGTGTGCATGTGTCTGCGTGTGTGTGCTTCACATTTATACAAAATGATGGAGACAGATGAAGGAACAACAAACAAGGTGTGTTAGTTTGAGGCTCAGAAAAAATGGAAGAGTCTGATGTTTCGAGCCTACGTGTTTACGTGGCGGTTCGGCAAAAGGGACCGATAGAATAAGTAGTCAAATGACTGAAACAAATAAAAGAATAAAAGAAAATATATACACTGCATACTCATATATGTACGTGTGTGTGTGTGTTTTATTGTATATATGTATGTATATACATATATATGTTCAAAAATAACTGTATATGTGTGTGTATTACCTTTCTTTGTAGTACATCTGCCTCAAGATGCAAGGAAGTTTTGTATCAGAGCTCTCCTTCTCTCTTCTCAGGTTAGTCAGAATTTGAGCTGTCATCTAATGGATGGCAACCACCACGTCCGTGGTGTTGCTGCCTTTTCATAGTGACACTAAAAATAACCTCCACCGGGCGTATGCCTTGTTGGGTGATGGAGAACCTGGATTATCCAAACTCCTGAATCCACGTCTCAGTTACGCAATTGTTTTCCAAAGTAGTGACGGACCTGATGAGAATTGTCTCGCTTGCTTTTGACTTACTTTCACGTGTTTTAACACCAGGCGCATTGAGAATATATTCTCTAACGCCTAAAAACGCAGCCGATCCACACACTAACAACACACACAGCTTGTGTATGTGTGATCGATTTTGTGTATATACTTTAAGCTGCTTCTAATTCAAATTTGAATTTTTTTCGTGGCATTAAACCAGCAGATGGTTTTCAGACTATATCGCATATGGCCATATTCGGCGATATAGATTGCAGCAGGCCTTGTTCTGTACGCATCATTGAAAATTCGCAACGATGATGAAACATCGATGTCTGCCGCTCCGAGAAGGGATCTGATGTTAGTTATCTCGCTTACCTTTGACTTATTTTCAGGTATTTTAACACCAGGTGCATTGAGAATACATTCTCTCACGCCTAAAAACGCCGCCGACCCACGAACTAACAATATACATCTTGTGTATGTGTTCGATTTTCAACACACATATATATTTTTTATATATAAGCATACACACGCGCGCTTTCGCGCACATACACACACACATATATTTACATATTTTATGCACATATATATCTGAAAATATTATTTGACATTAAGCGTTGTGCTGAAAGAAACAGTGATATATAGATATTAAGAGGAAGTGGTATACAAGGACAGTGAAAACATGCTTGGTTGTTATACCAAGAGAGACAGGCGGAGTAAAAGAGAAAATGGAGACCAGAAGATCATACAGAAACAGAAGTATATAAGAATATGAAGATAGGCGAAATGATGAGAGAGATGAAGACAGAAATAGTGATCGCGAAAAGAGAGTATATTAATAACTTCTGTGATGATGCAAATATATGATGAATACATATAGATTGTATATAAATCTACGAACTACTGAATGAGAATATTAGTATAAAGGAGAAAGCATTCAAAGCTGCTTTTTCAACTCCAGATAACAAATAAGGTTATGTACGTTAATATAAAGATTGCAGAATAATAATTATCGCAATGCTAATCGTAAACTAATCAAGATTTCTTAATCACAACAGATTGAAAACAGAGTAAAGTAATTAGATAGACAGATAGATAGATAGATAGATAGATAGATAGATAGATAGATAGATAGATAGATAGATAGATAGATAGACAGACAGACAGATAGATAGATAGATAGATAGATAGATAGATAGATAGATAGATAGATAGATAGATAGATATGGAGGTAAATAGGTAGGTAGGTAGGTAAATAGGTAGGTAGGTAGGTAGGTAGGTAGGTAGGTAGGTAGGTAGGTAGGTAGGTAGGTAGGTATGGGTGGAGGGAGGGAGGGAAAGAGGGAGAAAGGGAGGTTAGCCGACAAGTATATTGATATATAGAAAGATGAAGAGATAAATGCTACCTACATAGGTATGTAGGTTGTTTGGCTGATAAGAAGGAAGGAAGGAAGGAAGGAAGGAGGCAAAGAAAGGCATACATACATGCATGCATACATAGGTAATGTCGACTATACTGTAACTGATTTCAAAACATGTAAAGAGAATTCAAAAAATTAAATAGACTCTAAAGAAACCAGATACACTCATTAAATTTTGTTATATGCAATAGAAGCGGTATTAATTTCCATCAGTGTATCAAATTTAATGTAAATTCATCGTTGAAAGGCAAACTTCCTGCGTTATTTGTTTAGATATAACAACTCTTACGGATGTGCTGTGTTTGTATAAAATCGGAGGGAGGTGAAAATCGCTTCACTAGCGGCTCGTATAAACGCCGAACGCATGTCAGCCTTATATATGTTCTTATTGTTCTCCTCCAGTATTTGTTTTAAATTATCAGATACCCGATGTAAATTCGGACAACTGTCAATGTTAGATTCTATGTGTGAACAATTGCCCTTCTACAGTGATTTTGTAATAACCGACTTGTCTTAAAACTGGGCCCTTTCTGTTTTAATCTTACCGCCACTTACTTGGTCGATACTCCAACGTTTTGTCATATCGCTCTATATACTCCATCTTACCTCAGCAGTGGTTTTTCAGATCCTCTGACAAGATCTCTGCAGGCGTAGGAAACCCGTCTATCTTTTGGAATTTCACAACTGGTGCCACTGATAAAGAAATTCAGTTTTCTTCAGCTATCCTCGCAGCTACAGCCAGTGATATTCTTGAATAAGCAATAGTTACATCCATATCTTTCACTTTTGCGTCATACCTTCACCCTCTATTTTTTACTTTAGTTTTCCACCTCTTTCCATCAAAATTACTTTTTGACACCTGCATTCTTTTAATGATATTGGGTGAATATCAGCAAGTGCATGTTGAGATTTACCCCAACATGGCCGCACATTGCTTTGTATCACCTCTTCCATCATACATCCTCTTAGCGACAAGAAGCCAAAGGCGAACGTCATTACAACTATTTCTTGTAGCAAGCCAAGCGTTCGTTTCCCTAATACAAAGTGGCACACGCCTGCGAGAAATGTGCTTCAATAGCTTCTCGCCTCATCCTGTTCTAAATCTTTAAGCAGCAAGTTACACATGATATATATATAGACGCATGCATGTACATATGTATGTATGTATGTATGTATGTATGTATGTATGTATGTAGAGAGAGATACATATAGATATATACATATCACTTATATATGATATATATACTGTGAGTGGGGTCGAGTAAGCTGGTGTCTCTAGCCGGAGGTTGTCCAGCACCGAGGACGGGAGATTACCTAGAAACCATTGGTCTGTTGGTACTGATACAGGCTAGGAGAGAGTAGTATTCTCCTTTGTTCATAGTATACTTCAGACTCAGAACGTGTGTCGATGAACAGCTTGAAAAGATGTTTTCCTGAGGCTAAAAGGTAGTAAAATGGTCCTACGCAGGACTGCCACCTTACGTTGGCAAATAGATTTTACTATCTCATTTAAAACTAGCTGTTTTACTCATTATATATATATGCATACAAACAATATATGAGTATATGCATATATATGTACATGTATGTATATACGTTCATCTACATGTACATATAGATACATAACTGGGTACATGACGTGGCAAAAGAACAAGGACAAAATGGTAAACAAGGTGCAACAAACAAGCAGGCCACATAGAAACATCCCCTTCATCAGCTGCCCCCATTAAAACTCCGGCGTTTCGAAGAATTAAGGCAGTACGCATCGTTAAACTGGTTCTTCCCACGAACACAAATTTAAATTGTTTTCGGGTACAGGACGTCACAAAACGTAAACAACATGAAATACGAAAACAAAGTTAGGTACGCAAACAACGAGAAAGACAATTGGAAAAGAAGACAAGTAACATAAAGAACGACCCTTCATCAGTTGTCGGCTGTCCTTCCTCTCTCATCCGTTTTCTAATTCTCATATATATATATATATATATATATATATATATATATATATATATATATATATATATAACCTAAAGACAGAGCAAATCAGCTCGGAAACTCATCTCCTTCACATTCTTTAGGATTACATGCACATTGCATTGTCATACAGAATAGTTCTCTGAATGCCAGGCAAGTAATAAGCTTATGGTTTAATAGGCATGTATTCCTCAAATATATCAGTAGGATTAACGATTACATTTCCTGTAATCTCTGACAAGCTATCGATCGTGGAATTCAGCACTCACACACTTTCACTCGACAACATATCACTTCGTTTTAATGATCAATCCAATATGATTTGGTTGACCGCTCACAAGATGTTCTCGCACGCATCACAGGATACAACATCCTTGATAAGTGCAGTACGACGTATAGCGTGTAGTGTGTGGTATGTTTAAATATGTGCTGTCCTCCTCGATGTATATATATATATATATAAAGAGAGGGGGGAAAGGGCGATAGACAGACAGACAGACAGACAGACAGACGGACAGACAGAGAGACAGACGGACAGACGGACAGACAGAGAGACAGACGGACAGACGGACAGAGACAGAAAGAGAAAGGGAAAGGGAGGGAGAAACAGGGGAGGCAGAGATGGGGGAGGGAGAGGAGGAGGGGAGGGTAGGGGACGATAGGTGGAAGAGAGGGAGAGAGATGGATGAGGAGAGGGGGAGGGAGAGAGAGAATACACTATAAATCAGCAGTTGTATGCTATTACGTTTCAGTTAAATGCATATATATATATAAATATTTATATATATATATATATATATATATATATATATATATATATATATACATATATATATATATATATATATATATATATATATGCATATATGTATATGTATATACATCTATATTTGTATGTATATATACATGTATCTGTATGTATATATATCTATATCTGTATATGTAATATGTGTGCATATATATATATATATATATATATATATATATATATATATATATATATATATATATATATATATATATGTATATATATATACTCATATATGTACATGCATCTGAATATATATATATATATATATATATATATATATATAGATTCATATATATTTGTGTATATATGTGTGTGTGTGTTTATATATGTATATATATTATTATTTTTATGTATTTTCGTTTTGTTTAGATATGCTCAATGCAATAAAGGGTAGAGTGTATGAACAGCAAATTAGTTTACATATATAAATGCTGCATATACGCATACTGAATTGCGAGAATCATGATGCTTATTCTAGTGGCCACATAATTTTTGCACACCCACAATATATATTTCTTCCACTTGAAATCTGAATTTTTATATGTATATATGTATGGTTGTGTATTTATGTGTGTACGTTTATGCATGTAGATACCCGCTCAGCCATGTATGCGTATGCATATATTTATACGTATTTATACACATACAATCGCTGCAAGCTTGGCTTTGTGGTAGGAATTTCACTTCCCAACCGCTGCGTGGCTTCTTGGGCAAGTGTCTTCTACTATAGCCCCAGGCGAGTCAAAGACTTGTGCGTAGACTTTGTAGAGACAAACTGATAGAAACTCGTCGTATATGTATATGTGTGCACACATGTGTGTGTGTGTGCATGTGTGTTGTGTATTTGTATGTATGTGTGTATATGTGCGCGTGTGTGTGTTTGTGTCATCTAGCCTTGACATCACGTGGTATTTGTAAATGAGTGTCACTGTCAAGCAAGTTGTATCCTTCGTTTCCAATCTTCCGTAAAAGCATGTTTTATCATGAGGAGCAGGAAGGCCTTTCGGTGGTAAAAATCTACGTCAACAATTTCCCTCGCGTTTTGCATTGTGGTATCGACTCCTTATCATAACACCGACTACCGTCTACTGATTCAGTGAGCATATTGAGCACTGTCAGTGGTTAAATGTCGTTCATAGATTACCTTATGTCATTAGTTACGATCGATGCTTCAATCTGATGATAAGATTAGTCCAAACATGTCCCCAATTTTCAGAGAATCAGCCAAAGGTTTACTCCCCGCCTCCCTTGTATATTTACAGTGCACATAGTTAAGATATTGAATGGAAAATAAATTTTTAGCCATTTGAAATTAAAATTGTAATGAAAAGAAAAGTCAATAGCGTTAATGAAAATTACTCTTAATTGGAGGAGAGGAAACGTCTATCAACTAAATATGCACTGAGAACACAACACTTACCCCTCAGTGACAGCCCGTTGAAGGTTTAAATTCCCAGCTGGCATTACAATCTCAATCGCTTCTACACTTCATGTTACGTTGGTCCAGTCCACTAACTGTAAGTTCCGGCAATGCCTTGGAAGTTAAATCTACCAAGGATTGAGGTCTTGTTCTGGGAACTGAGTAAACAGCCGCAGCGTTAGTCTTAGGACTTTAGACAGAACAATTACAACTCTCTATGCTGAAGGCTTCTTTGGCAATGTCCTAACTTTTTCGTTGTTGAAACAAATTATTTTAACACAAAAATACTCTATCAGTTTCTCATTTTGAGGTATTGGCAGGTGTGAGAGAAGTCGCCTACTCTAAAAGGTTTAATAATGGTTCTAAATTATGGCACAAGTCCAGCAATTTAGAGGGAGTGGTAAATCGATTACATAATTAAAAAAAAATAATAATAATAATATTAATAATAATAATAATAATAATAATAATAATAATAATAATAATAATAATGGTTTCAAATTTTTGCCATAAGGGCAGCCATTGGTGGGGAGTGGATAAGTCGATTACATCTACTCCAATGTCTTACTGGTACTTAATTTATCAACTCCGACGCGATGGAAAACAAAGTCGACTTCGGCGGAATTTGAATTCAGACCATAAGGACGGGCGGAATGCCACTAAGCATATTGCCCGGTGTGCTATCGGACTAATAATAATAATAATAATAATAATAATAATAATAATAATAATAATAATAATAATAATAACAATAATAATAATAATAATAATAACTTTAATAGTTGGGTTGATCCTATTATATATTTATATTGTTATTTATATTATTCTTATGGTTTTAGTTTCATCACTCCTTGTTGTTAACTTGGATAGGAAAACAATGTGTTTGATGTGAATGAATATGCATAGAGATTGACGAGTGAAACAACATATTGAAAAATGGCTTATTCCATAGTGGCTCAACAATGCAATTATTTCTGGAATACAGGTGAACATCAGTGATTTTATTAACGGATCTTTGACTGCATTTTACGTGAACAAAGAACTCAACGCATGAAGCGAGGTGCCTAATGAAGTGTGAGATTTGACATAAAAAACGGGAAAGATTATTTTAGAAGTAACATATTTAGTATATGAATACCTGTTACGTGTATGAATATGTGTGTATATATGTGTGTCTGTGCGTGTGCGCACGTGCATACACATGGACATATATGTATCTGTATGTGTGTGTGTGTGCATGTATATATATATGTATATATATATATATATATATATATATATATATATATATATATATATATATATATATATATATATATATATATATATATATATATATATATATATATATATATATATATATATTTGCACCTATATGTAGATATTTCCACATGGAAATAGATATATGCACTTACATGAATTACATACATATGTTTATGAGATTGTATATAGATATATATATATATATATATATATATATGTGTGTGTGTGTGTGTGTGTGTGTGTGTGTGTGTGTGTGTGTGTGTGTGTGTGTGTGTGTGTGTGTGTGTGTTTATAATATATAAATATATATGATATTACAATAACGTAGGTGCATATGTGTATATATAAACACAAATATATATACATATATGTATACACGTTCATACACATATGTATGTGTGTGTATATATATATATATGCATATAATGTATGCGTAAATGCAAAATTCTGTGTATGTCTGTGTAGATACATATAATAATAATAATAATAATAATAATAATAATAATAATAATAATAATAATAATAATAATAATAATAATAATAGTGCCCGTCGAGCAGTATTATTATTTGTTTTACAATAGCACAAGAAACATTGCTCACGTTACAGCATCGATCACAGAAACAGCATCCACACTAAGCTCACTCAAAAAAGCTACTGATACAGAATCAGGAAGATATCACCAATTTATTATTTCATCACAATTGTGAATCTATCTCAACAATTCATCTTCATTATTAAATGTACTCCACACTTACGCAAAATTGCCAATCATTATATACAATCGTTCAGCAGAATTAACCATAATAACCAACGTTCCTAACAGTGGCTGACATACATCATCGCCTTGTTTAACGCCACCGCCGGAATCTTGAGTTGCCTTAATAAACTTTACTTTATTTCAAGTATTCGGAACAGCTCTCATGCATGAGGATGATTGTTGATTTGATGGCGATTTCGATTCTTCGGTGTTTCCCTGATTCCCCTTCCACTTTTACTCCACCTGATTCTGCTGTCTTACAAAGAGTTGAGGTACCACCAATACGTCTTCGAATAAACAATATTCGCGCGCGCACAAACACGCATACTCACATATACATTTATACGTGCGCATGTGTCTGCATGCGTGTGTGTGTGTACATGTATGTATGTATTATGAATGTATGTATGTACGTACATATACGATTTTTAAATTAAAATGGAATTCCCAGTGTTGCTACAATTACTTTCTGAGAAGATATGCACAATACAATTATTCAGATTATGCAGGGAAGTATGCAAGTCCCAAGTTCGTCAGGTAATTTCACAAAACGGAATGACCCACTGACTTGTTGACTTACTCAGTAATTCACAACGGGTGGGATTTCAAATCAAAATTCCTATATTTGAGATGTATGAATTGTCTGTACCACACTATATAGCTTATTCTCCGGTGAATGTTTTGTATACTATTGGGATTGTAGATAACCCAACTTCATCCATGCATTCTACGCTGAAAATGGATAGCTTCACCGTCTGCATATTTCTGTCCAGGCAATAAATGACGTGCTTCACGCTGATATGCCTTCATTCTTTACGGGTTTTATAACTGAAAGCCTTGTGAGAGGATTTGATAGACGGAAACTGAAAGTAGCCTGTCGTATATATATATATATATATATATATATATATATATATATATATATATATGTGCGTGTGTCTTTGCTTCTGTGTTTGTCCCCCTATCGCCATTATGTAAATAGAGGAATTTATTTGTAATATATGTGACAATTATTCGGTTGCCATGATAAAACTCCGAGTTTCGGATGTCGGGGCAGAATCCTGCACCGGCACCCCTTCAGTTATCGAGGCAATTAAAATATGCTATGAAAATGACCGTTAAACAAAGGGAAATTACTATGTAATTGACCACAATTTAGACAAAAGAGCTATTAGAATGACCGTTAAATAAGAGAAAAAACCGAAGGGGAGGAAGTAAAAAGTAAAAGGAGTAAGGATGTAAACGAGTAAGAAAGCTCATAGCAATCGCGTGCGCGCGCATTCACGTGCATACAATGCGCGCACGCACTCCCGTGTACATGTGCCTAAATGCATAGGCTCACTCAGACTCACATGAAACGCACACATGCGCGCCCACACATACGTCAAATAGATGCACATATATATGCAACCATGAATATACACGAATAGAAATCCACACACGCGCGCGCGCACACACGTATATATATATATATATATATATATATATATATATATATATATATATATATATATATATATATATATATATATATATATATATATATATATACAATATAACAATGTATATATACAATGTAACCTCGTGGGCATCGGTGCCATTTTCCTCTTCCACCGTTTTTCCATTCTCCGAACTTTCTGTCTTTCCGACGAAGGGCTCCGCCTGAAACGTCATACTCTCTCTACTTCCTTTCCCGAGCGTCCAATAACACTATCCGTATCACGTCCTTACTTTGTTGTTTTTTTGTTATTGTTTTTTGTGTGTTTTTTAAATATATATATATATATATATATATATATATATATATATATATATATATATATATATATATATATATATATATACATACATATATACATACATACACACACATACATGTCTAAAACCGATGAGTGACCCTTTATATTGTTAATGATGCTACTTAAAAAGAAAAAATGCACTGCATAATGAGCGGTTAACTCTGAAATCCGACGAAACCAAAGCGACCCAATAGCTTACTCTAGCTCCCTCTCTCCCTCTCTCTATCTCCCTCTCCCTCTCTCCCTCTCCCCCTCTCTCTCCCTCTCCCTCTCCCTCTCTCCCTCTCCCTCTCTCCCTCTCCCTCTTACTTCTTTTCTACCTATCCGTGAATTAATATTTAGAATTTGAGATAAAACAATATTTCGAGCGTATGTATATGGGTGTGGGCATGCATATATATATATATATATGAGTGACTGTTTGTTAAGACGCTTGCTTCGAAACCATATGGCTCTGGGTTCAGTCCCACTACGTGCCACCAGTGAGTGTCTTCTGCTATTGTCTTGGGCTGACGAAAGCTTGTGTGCCCCACCCCTACCCCGCTCGACCACTAGTGATAGCGGGTTTACGTTCCCGTAACCTGGAGGTTTTGCAAAAGGGACAAATAGAATAAGTGCCACGCTTGAAAAAAATGAAAGTACCGGTGTCAATTCATTCGACAAAAATTACTCGAGGCAGTGCCTCCTCATGGCCGCAGTCTAATGACTGAAGCAAGTAAAAGATAAACATATAAACACTTCCTCACACATGTGCGCGCGTCGTTATGTGTATATATACACATGTATGTATGTATGTATGTATGCTTGTTTGTTTGTTTGTTACATAGAATACGTTTTAAAAGAAATGCATCTAAAAAAATTAATTAGTATTTTTGCATAATTTGATGCTAATTGCTTGAAACATAATTCATCATTTGACGTAAACATTTGTGGCAGATATTAGTGAGTAATATTTTATTAAATTGCATCTCTCATACGAGCATATTATTGGAGAAAAACTAGAAATTCTTATGGGAGAATAGTTTTGAAATATGCATGGCGTTACAGTCTGTAAAAATATTTCTCCGTATGAATTTAAATTAGAATAAACAAGCAATTATTTAGTTTAGCTTGTTTAGCGTATATCCTATGGAGAATATATTTGCTAAATGTTGTTGCTGTTGTTGCACAAGTAGCTGTTGTCATGTTTCGTTAGACCAGGTCGACTCTTGTAGAACAAATCTTTGATCAAAAGTGTATTACCTGTAATCATCCCATCATTTTAATGGTATGTAGGTAGTAATATATTACGTCATATTAATCGATGTGTAGGAATATATGTTAATGGATGTTAATCTATATAATCCAAAGTGTCTTTCTTTTCTTATCATTTTGAAAGTTAGAATATGATTTTAGTGTTTATTTAACTGGTATTACAAAGCAGATCCTGTTTTCTCGGTTGTTAATCGTTCCTGCAAAATAGTGGAACTAATTAAAAAGTATTGTTTCAACCGGAAAATAGCATTTAAGGATATTAATATTTAAGAACGTTTCAAAATAGTGACGTATACGAGGTGTGTTCAAAAAGTATCCGACCTTTCAGCATAAAAATAAAAAGAACGATCTTTTACATTTCACAAACTTTATTTAATTACCTTCAGATTACTTCCCTTGAAAGTTCACACACTTCTCCCAACGGTTCTGGTGCTGCTGGTACCACTTCTGGGACGCCTTCTCTGCAATACTATAGTGCTCCGCAGTTGCTTTTCTCATAATTGCCTCTTGCAACTCAAATCGCTTCCTTTTCAGCGTGGTTTTCAGTTTGGAGAGCCCGTCTATAACTAGTGGTGTGTTGTTCTTGACCAGGCAAGTTGGAATACAGGGTACCTTCAGAAAGTCTCCCACTAATTTTTTTGCCAGCACTCTCCGCATGCACAAGTCCTCCGTTAAAGCAAAACGCATTTATCCTGTGCTTATTCCCACTTTCATGTATTCTTACACGACGGTCTTCTATGACTATTCGCCGAACCTTCTCAATCGGCCCCTCGTTTCGGCTTGTAGGTGGCCTTCCTGAATGTGCTCCGTTCTCCTCTGAGATGCAGTCATGTTTGAAGCTATTGTACCACTCCTTGATTTGAGCTTTGGTCATGCCATCATTGCCAAATGCCTGTTAAATCTTGTAGATGGTTTGAAATTGAGTATGACCAAGCTTTTGACAAAATTTGATGCAATGTCTCTGCTCGATATGTTCGGTCATTTTGAGTGAAACCTAAACTCCGTAAAGCACGCACTACACGTCTGTACTCTAGGCGTAACAGCCGGGACCTGACGAAACCTACCAACGAGAAAATTTTCGCGCATGCGTACGAAGGAGGCGTCACCTTCCACCCAATGGATGTTGCCCACGCAGCATTAGTTTTGGCGGGGAAAAAGAAAGTCGGATACATTTTGAAAGCATCCCGTAAAATTACAATCCTTTATGAGGATTACCGTATATTAACATATGTATTTTTAATTTTTTGAGGATGTAAGTTATTTTCAAATTAATCTTTTGCGCATTGAGAAGTTGCAGCTTCGCTACTACGGACACGTGTTAAGAATGTTACAGGAAAGAATCGCAAGACGGATTCTTAAAACTGAGTCAGATATCAAGAAAGTTAGGCGTTGACCAAGATTGAGATGGTTAAGTAATATCTTTAATCTCAGTTGGTCATCCTTTGGAATCCAGCCGGGAAGTGTAATAATGACTACTTCTGGTTGGACACTATAGATGAGGTGCTTGAGGACTCTACCGCCACCATCTTCTTATGAATAGCGGATAGTGAAGATGGATAAATGTACGATGGATGGACTGACGGACGGACGGACGGACGGACGGACGGACGGATGGATGGATGGATGGATGGATGGATGGATGGATGGGTGGATAGGTAAATGGCTGGATTGAAATAATTGTCTAATCGCTTCGTTCATAATTTGGCATATAACGACAGTGGGTGGGGTGGGGCATAGCTAAAATGTTTGCTCTTGTGTTCCGAATCACTCGGAAGCCGAGACACATGTAAAGTGCACCATTTTCTACTAACACAAAGAAAAGTTACACACAAATTTCTGAAGTCCAATAAATATTCAAATTAATAAAGACAACTCTGAATAAATTAAAATATTACGTCAAATCAAGTCAACGATGAAACCCCAACATAATAGTTCGCTTTGCCAACTACAACTGCTCAATCTTTGCTATATACCGACTTCCAAAAGTATTAAAAAAGAAGTGGCAAATTTTGAAAAGCTAAAGTATATGACAAAATATTTTGCGGTATTTGCTCTTGTTCTCTGCACTGAGTTCAAATCCTACTAGAGTTAGATTTGACTTTCAGCCCTTTGGGGTTGATAAAATAAATTCACCAGTCCAATGAATTGACAGGATTGTTAGTGAGTGAAACGACTTTCCAGTATTTGATCAGAATCTTTTGTGCTCTGTGCTCTTTGGTGGTAGACTTAAATCGTCACCTTGAAAGCATCCAATGATGCCTTTAGAAGAGTTTACAATCTCAAGTATTCGAGGTAGCTGCTCAGGTTGATGATACCGTCCTATCGTTTCCGTAATAGTCTCCAAGACATTGCAAAGAAGAGTAAAACTAGTTGTTACGCTTCCCTTCCTGATTAGATGTTAAACAAAGAAGATACTGTTAAAAGCACAAGGTGGTTACAGCTGAAATACTTCCAACTAAAGGTCTTCTCGAGCAAGTGTGATTATCAAAAACAAAATATATATCAAACCCGTACTATTGAGAGTTTGCATATGCTTATATTCATTCTTTGGACGCAAGGGAAACTATCATGCCAAAGCAATTTAGATAACAAAGTGACGAAGACCCACCCCTAGGTGATGTTAAGGTCAATAAACAAATATTTGCTACACATAATGATCTGGTGACTATTCGGGGACTATGTGGCAACTAATTGGGGACTATGGGGCGACTATTTGGGGAGTCTGTCGAACAAGTGGTGTGTTATTCTTGACGAGGAAAGTTGGAATACGAGGTACCTTCAAAAAGTCTCCCACTTTAATTTTTCGCCAACACTTTCCTCATGCACGAATCCTCCGTTAAATCATAATGCACTTATCCTGTGCTTATTCCCACTTTCATGGATTCTTCCATGACTAATTGCCGAAAATTCTCAATCGGCTATTCGTTTCGGCTTGTCGATAGCCTGCCTGAGTATGCCCCGTTCTCCACGTAAATGCAGTCATGTTTGAAGATGGATGGATGGATGGATAGATGGATGGATGGATGGATGGATGGATGGATGGATAGATGGATGGATGGATAGATGGATGGATGGATGGATGGATGGATAGATGGATCGGTCGATCGATCGATGGGTAGATAGGTGAATGGTTAGATTGAAATAACTGTTTAATCGCATCTGTCATATTTTGGCATATGACGATAGTGGGGGGGGGGACATAGCTAAAATATTTGCCCTTGGCTCTTGTATTCTGAATCACGAGGAAGTCGAGGCACCTGTAAAGTGCACCATTTGCTTCACACACAAAAAGTTACACACAAATTTCTGAAGTCCAATAAATATTCAAATTACATAAAACCGAATCTGAATATATTAAAACATTGTGACAAATCAAGTCAATGATGAAACATTTACACAGTAGCTCGATTTTCCAAGAATAACTGCCCTATCTTTGCAATATACCAACTTCGAAAAATACATAAAAAAAAAGAAAGAAATTCAGTATATATTGTTGTATTTAAGAAGTCGCAAATTTTGAATAACTAAAGTATATGACAAAATATATTGTAGTGTTTGCTCTTGTTCTCTGCACTGATTTCATATCCTACCAGGGTCAGATTTGACTTTCAACGCTTTGGGGTTGATAAAATAAATGCACCAATCCAAGGAATTGACAGAATTGTTAGTGAGTGAAACGATTTTCCGGTATTTGATCAGAATCTTTTGTGTTCTGTACTCTTCGGTGGTAGACTTAAATCGTCAACGTAAAAGCATCCAAGGACGCCTTTAGCATGTATGTATGCATGTAGTTATGTACACGTCTGTGTGTTGTGTGTACATACAATGCGCGATGTATAAAAATAATGTTTTGTGTATTTTATCTGCCGAGAAGATTGTTGCAGCAAACTGAATGTTAGAGTATTGTATACGTACCCGATGCTTTTGCTTTTGTTACATCCACTCATTCTTTCTTACAAGGAACAAAAACACAGAGTTTCAACGAAGTAAAATAATAGCTAAGGGTAAATACAATGGTTGTCTGAAAAGAAGCGAGAATACATTTCAGACATGAATCAAATTGGAATCTTATGAGAGAAAACAAAGAACGATTATCATTAAGGAAGTGCATTCATTTGGATGAGTTGATAAATGTTACTGATAAAATAATCAGAAATTCTACATAATGAATATTTTCAATCGACAGAAATAAAATTAAATGCAGTGTAGAATTGAATCTTAAATAGAAGTTAAAATGAGCTAGAAGGTAGTGAATATCTTTATTATCTAATTGAAAGAAAATTATTTATTTTGCGCCAAACTTTTCTCAAAATCTTTTCAGAGATTTCGTATTTAAATCTTTTATTTTGAATATGTAAATGATGCTATCGGGTAAAAGGTTATTTCCATTAGGAACTTTAATTGGGAGGAAGAGAAGGCTTTAATAGTAAGTTATATTTTCATTATGTTTTTATATGTGCATATATATATATATATATATATATATATACATATATATATATATATATATATATATATATATATATATATATATATATATATATATATATATATTCATATATATATATATATAAGTGTATAATATATATATATATATATATATATATATATATATATATATATATATATATATATATATATATATATATATGTATATATACATACGTACATACATACATATATACATACATACGTACGAACGTAGGTAAGTATGTATGTATGTATGTATGTATGTATGTATGTATGCGTGATGTATACAAATAATTATATAGTTTCAAACTTCTTTTGTTTCGCATCTTAGTCCAATGCCAAAAATCACCAAATTGAATGTTATCCCGTTTAAATAAATCCGTGTTAACATATCTAATAATTTAATACGTCAGATATCTGAATAAGCAGAAGTGGCTGTGTGGTAAGTAGCTTGGTTACCAACCACATGGTTCCGGATTCAGTCTCACTGCGTGCCACCTTGGGCAAGTGTCTTCTACTATAGCCTCAGGCGACCAAAGCTTAGTGAGTGGATTTGGTAGGTGAAAACTGAAAGAAGCCGATCGTATATATATGTGTGTGTGTGTGTGTGTGTATGTGTGTGTGTGTGTTTGTCCCCCCCCCCACATTGTTTGATAACTGATTCTGGTGTGTATACGTCCTCGTAACCTAGCGGTTCGGAAAAAGAGACCGATAGAATAAGTACTAGGCTTACAAAGAATAAGTCCTGGGGTCGATTTGTTCGACAAAAGGCGGTGCTCCAGCATGGCCGCAGTCAAATGACTGAAACAAGTAAAAGAAAAAGCCATATCAAATAATTTCCTTTTAATTCAGTTCCTGACAAATGCTTCATAGTTGCCATATAATTTACTGGCTACTTTGTTAGGATGTAAGTGGTATAGGTCTTTTTAAGTTGCCCTCGTTGGACTCTGACCATACAGGGGTCCTATTTCATTATAAGTCGAAAGAGATCGATCCCAACTCTTATTTTCTTATTGCTGAACGAATTTATGTTATGAATTTAAAACCGGTATATTTCGAACAATATTATTTATAAATGTACTGACGTCAGTCTCTTGACCACTGGTTCTTGAATCCACTTTGTAAGACTATCGTGTTGATAGTTAAATTATATATTATCAAAAACAGCTCCTTTTAAAACTTCAGAGGGTATTCATGCTACGGTTATATGGCCATTCTTCATTGCACATGTATGCACTACCTTTGCTGCCTTTGCATATATGATGATTTAATTTGTTTTATGTCTAACTACATCCTCTCACTTTTGAAAAGTATATATTTATGTATCTTCAAATAAAACTTACCTTCAATATAATTATACTTACAAATTATTTTTAGCCCACCCCTATCTTGATTTGATTGCGCCAACGGAAGGATAAATATCACCTGAAGAAACGGTGCGGTTGTGTAAGAATAAATTGTGTAATATTGCGTAATTATTACATATTGTTGCCAACAAATAGCCACACGTTATTGAAACACTTGTAGCGATCCTTAATATGTCCATTCATATATATATATGTCTCTGTGTGTGTGTGTGTGTGTGTGTGTGTGTGTGTGTGTGTGTGTGTGTGTGTATGTGTGTGCGTGTGTGTATGTGTATTATGTATGTATGTATGTATATATATTTAGACCCATCGGTGTCTCACGAGACGGATTTAGAGCTAAGCGCTTTATGGACGCGAAACCCTGGATATGAACGGCCATAACTGTCATTCTCTAAATAAGCTACTGTGTAATAATAACTTAGTGTGTGTCTCTCTTTCGGATTTATTATTTACCAACAATATGCGTGTGTGTGTGTGTGTAAACGAC
This sequence comes from Octopus bimaculoides, assembly GCF_046866305.1. Taxonomy (NCBI): domain Eukaryota; kingdom Metazoa; phylum Mollusca; class Cephalopoda; order Octopoda; family Octopodidae; genus Octopus; species Octopus bimaculoides. The sequence goes on along the minus strand of NC_142932.1, from coordinate 6,692,268 downwards.
GAGTTTCTACGCAAT
>NC_142932.1:6677253-6689753 GCF_046866305.1 Octopus bimaculoides | reverse complement strand
CTTACGAAGGGAAAGATACTAGCTAGTAGAAAGCAAAAAAGACTTATAAACCTCATATATTTCAACTAGTTAGTTTCAATGGTATATCAAATTTCTTTTACATGCATACATGCATACAAACATAACTACATACATATGTACGTACATACACGGTCACTTATTTACATTATCATGTAAACGCTGACACGTAAAGTTTTATATAAGCGTGCGTACGTCAATGTATGTACATGTATATATATATATATATATAAGTATACATGTGCATATATAAAGATGTGTGCATGCGTGTTTGTGCGCATATATATATATATATATATATGTGTGTGTGTGTGTGTGTGTATGTATACACACACACACACACACACACACATTCATGACAAAGTCTGTGTCCGTGTCGATGCGTGCGTTTGTCTATAAATATATGTGAGTTCGCGTGTTTGTGTCTAGATAGATAGATAGATAGATAGATAGATAGATAGATAGATAGATAGATAGATAGATACATTCATACATACATACATAAATACATAGAATGATATTTACTTATATCGCCTGTATAAAAGCAAAATATTAATGAGTTCCTATGTAAAAAGTGAAAGGCATATAGAGCTGAATGCCGCTGTCATTACCAAGAATTCAGCCCCTATATTCGTTCACTCCTCTAAAGAGGTATCATTATCCGAAACGTAGTTTTTCACACCTTTTACATTTCTACTCAAACTTTAATGGATTAGCTTTTCCTGGAGTAAATTTCTACCTGTTTCTTTCGATTACGGATCTTACCTTATAAAAAGAAATGAAAGACAATACTTCAGTCATCCAAAGATCATTTAAGCGGCGAATATACGATAGTGAAACAACATTTCAGGGTCCCGTAAAAATCTTCTCACTTTTAATCAGTAGAGAGCGCGGTACCTAACGTGGGTTCGACGTCTGCAACAGAATTCACTCTGATGATGCTGTTAGTCCAGGCAAAATATTAAGTTTATTGCTCCTGTAGGCCATGGTAGTATTTGGGGTCAACCACGCACAAAGCCAGCATTCTGCTTGGCGTTTTGACATTTCTCCAATCCAATATCACCAACTTTAAAAGGATGAATTTGAAATTTAATCTCAACAGAATCTGAACTGCATATATCCGACGCTCTAACTGACTTGCTCTGCCATATTGTGTGCAACTCTAGAATAGTCAGAGTGTTAAACATTATGACTTTTGTTTTACAAGGATTGAGCTTTTCGCATTTATTTGTTTAAGTTATTACATTGCGGCCATATTCCTTTTTTCAAGACTTTTACTACTTTTAACGGTGTCTTGTTGTACCTCTAGCTTACAAAGACATAAACAAATCAACACCAGTTGCCAAGCGGTGGTTGAAGACACATAGTAACACAAAGACACATATCCACACACGCGCGCGAGAGCCGGTCAAGTCTGTCATACCGGCCATGACGAAGGGAAATAGCCCTGAAACTCGAGTCGCCTTTATATATTTATATTTATATATTTATATATTTGATCCTTTATATTGAACACTCAATATTTCATCTACATTCAATACTTTCTTTCATGGTGCCATCCATTTTTATTTTATTTTATTTTATATTATATATTGTATATTATATTATATATTGTATATTCCATATTCTATACCCCACATTGGTTCTGCAGGAATATAAATAAAACATAAAAAACGGACAGTGTTGGAATTCTTTTAAACAAAATAATATATTCCTCTATACACAATCATACAAAAAAACCACCTTTTTTGTATTTATTTTTACTCGCATATATATATATATATATATATATATATATATATATGACGGGCTCCCACGTAGTATCCGTCCACCAAATTCAATTAGAATGCACAGGTCGACCTGGTGCTACAATATATAATAGAAGACACTTGCCTAAGATGTCTCACAACTGTATTGAATCTGAGCAACATATCTGCCAAGCAAGCTTGGCATATTGATATAATGTACACTAGTAAAAATTACTGACTTACTGATATATTCAACCATACCCTTTGCCTATCCTGTAACCCATGTAATATGCATGCATCATATTCGATACACATTCCCGATTTTGTGAGCTGACAGAGTTATTTGAGATTTGTGGAATGAAAACTTTATATTTCTGAGAACATATGAAACGAGGGGTAATAAAATGTCTGAAAACAAGCTTGTAGGTTTTGGAACAAGCTTATGGAAATTGTTTGGACAGAAGGAGGGTTAAAGAATGACAAAATCATTCACTCTACCTATTTACTTGCGAGACGATGCCATCTGATATTATGCTGTTCACATATTTTTGAAAAGAAAGTTGATATCATTGACAATCATACAGAAATTCAAGACTTTTTTAGATCCTGTTTTGATGTGAAAATGCAATAAATATTGCAGAATTATACAACGTTGAAAAACAAAATAATTCTGTACATGTCATTTTTTACATTGATATTTTCAATAAGGCATCTTTTGACTGCGAAAATATCTGTATTCCGAAGAACTTGACCACCAAAAATAGTCTTTTCTTGTCTCATTCCAATAATCGAAGTTTAACCATATTCTATGAGAGTCTTTTTTTCATTCTTCCTGCCTTATTTTCCATATGGTTAAACACTAAATTTTGCAGGAGGTAATGGTATACTACTGCTACATTCTTCAGACGGTTTCCAAATGATGAAATGTAAATTCAAAGGATTTTAAGCTAAAAGTTAAAACAACGATAGTAAACATTTTCCTCGCCATTTCATTGCCTTTACATTTTGTAACTATATTGCAAAAACAGAAATAACCACATTATACTAATGAACAAACATCGATTAAAAAAGTTCATCTAATTTCCATTTCAATTAAATGTTTGCTTCATTTCATTTTCATTTCATTTCGTAATTGATTCCTTATAATTTTATTCATTATTATTGGTATTTTCCACTTAGTTTCTTCTTTTCTATTTCAATCACTATTTTCTTTTCGGTTTGACCATATTATGATTTGTTTGTTGGTGACTGGTTGACATCTCTGTCTGTCTCTCTCTCTCTCTCTCTCTCTCTCTATCTGTCTATCTATCAATCTCTATCTCTATCTCTCTCTATCTATCTATCTATCTGTCTCCATCTCTATCTCTCACACGCACACATACACACTCCCTCTCTCTCTCTTTCTCATACACACTCACTCACTCTCTCTCTCACACACACACATACACACTCCTTCTCTCTCTCTCTCTCTCTCTCTCTCTCTCTCTCTCTCTCTCTCTCTCCTATATTTTGTCCTCACCTGCCTTTCCGTCTCTCGCAATGTCTTCGTAATGACATATTCCAGCAGGAAATTAAAAATAAAATACACCTCCTTGTGTGTATGTTTTTATAGACTCTTCTCTTCCAAACGCACGCAACACACATACACACAAATGCACGTACATATGCACACCCAATCGCACGCACACAAATATTCTTGATGGATTTGGCGTTGGTTTCGACGTATATTCGTTCCAGTTGTTCGATCAAGGGAACTACAAAACAATTATTTTATAATATAAGTCAATGCACATGCCAAAGACACATGTACTATTAAGATATTCCACAAACAGAGCGTGATGTTATGTACGTGAAAGACAAGGCTGTCTCTTTGAATTACGCGTACAGCTCATCCGACGGGTTTTTATACACTTTTCCAAATAAACTGATTTTCCAAATTTTTCAAATCATTTGATCTCTGTGTGTATGTGTGTGTGCGTGCGTGCGCGTGTGTGTGTACTTGCGTGCGTGTGTTTGAATTATATTCTATCTACGGCTGTATCTTGAGAATTTAAAGCAAAAAAGAGAAATACATCATATATATATATGTATGTCCAAGAACACACACACACACACACACACACACACATACATACACACAGGTATATACATTTAAATATATCTATATAAATATATATGGGGGCGGATGTTTGTATTATTTAAAATAGTTTAATTCAGTTCCCCGTCACTTTGAGCTTCGCAGGCCACTAACGCGAGCCCGACTGCTTCAGGCGTTTGGAATGCCGAATGAAGAGATACAGGAAGTTCAAGATAGCTGCCAGAAGATAGATAGGCTGCTATGCGTCAAGGCGGGCCACGTAGTATTGTTTTAAATAATACATATAACTCATACTAAATGTGTTCAGTGCTCTTTCCTTTCGTATACTCTTTTACTTGTTTCAGTCTTTTGACTGTGGCCATGCTGGAGCACCGCCTTCAGTCCAGTAAATCGACGCCAGGACTTATTCTTTGTAGGCCTAGTACTTATTCTATCGGTCTCTTTTGCCGAACCGCTAAGTTACGGAGACGTAAACACACCAGCATCAGTTGTCAAGCGATGTTGTGGGGACAAACACAAGCACTCAACCATATACACAACATACATATATATATACATATATACGACGGGCTTCTTTCAGTTTGCGCCTACCAAATCCACTCACAAGGCCTTGGTCGGCCTGTGGCTATAGTAGAAGACACTTGCCTAAGGTGCCATGCAGTGGGACTGAACCCGGAACCATGTGGTTGGTAGGCAAGCTACCTAACACACAGACACTCCTACGCCTATGGATATATATATATATATATATATATATATATATATATATACCGGAGTAAGCACGTAAATGTGAAACAAGGTGGAAAAAGTACTCAAATACCAAAGGTAGAGTAATATGCTTTATTTAAATGCAGCAGAAATATAACAAAAGCTTTTGTTATATTTCTGCTGCTTTGAAATAAAGTATATATATATATATATATATATATACATAAACAAGCCTTCCGGTACCCAGATTATTATCTCACAAGGCATTGATTGGTGCGGGGTTGTAGGAGATAGTAGTCCTAGGTACCTCGCAGTAAGATTGAATACGAGGCCACGTCGTTGCAAAGCGGTTATAGTTTTTTGGTGGGTGGAACTACCACTAAGAAAGTTTTCATTGTTCTTGGTGAAAGTATAAACATCAGAATTTTCGATTTCCATTAGTGTGAGCTTGTTTGTTTTTTATTTAACTTCCAATATTTTGTGTTACATGTTTTGGTGATGATGATGATGATGATGATGATGATGATGATGATGATGACGACGACGACAACGACGACGATGAGGATGAAGATGATGTTGATGATGACGATGACAAAACTGCGATGACAATATTTACTAGAAAACTAATGTTATGTTGCCCTATACAATAAACTATATGCATATGAAAATATATCATGTACATCACTCAACAACATACGACAGCAGCTGCAGCAGAAATACCAAGGACAGTAGTAGTAGTAGTAGTAGTAGTAGTAGTAGTAGTAGTAGTAGTAGTAGTAGTAGTAGTAGTCGTAGTAGTAATAGTAGTAGTAGCAGCCATCAGTTATATGCATTGCATATGGCGTTTATGTTCGTCATTCCAATTTGTCATTGCATTCAAACATTCGTTACTTTTGAAAAAAATTTTTGCGCTATGTCATATATACATATATGTTTTGAGGCATGTGTGTACGAAGGCGTATGAATGTTCATGTACATTTATTATTGTGTGTGTATGTGTGTGTGTGTGTGTGTGTGTGTGTGTGTGTGTGTGTGTGTGTGTGTGTACATAATGGATCATATCTTTTCACGGTTAAGTAAAATGTTTCTTTTTTCTCTGATTGACAGGTAAGTTGACATTGAGATTGAGAAGAAAAAATTCCCTCTGTCCGTATGTGGGGTAATGTACACATATTTTTTTTATCATATTAATGCACCAAAAGTTTTTTCTAAAAACAGAATGATACCTTCATGTTTATGACACAAATATATAAACAAATAAAAAATATGAATGCACACACACGCACATACGCACACACATATGTACATACATACATACATACATATATATATACACATACGCTTAAATAAATAAATAAACGTATGCATATACAAATATATACATTTATATATAGATATATATATGGGTTTGTATATAAATGTATTATTTATGTATGTACTCACCTATTTATGCACGTAAGTGTTTTGTACGCCTATAATTTTATAAGTATATGTAAATATCGTGTGTGTATGTGTGTGTGTGTGTGCGTGTGCATATATATGCATAATTGTAAATGCTTACATATCGATATATATATTCCTGTATATTTATAAATGTGTGTGTATATATATATATATATATATATATATATACACGTATATTATACATTTTCTTATATGCACTTCTACATGTGTCTTGTAAAATCTGCACATTTTTATATACACTTTTAAATATGTATATATCTACATATGTGTGTGTTTAAATATATACATATGTATACATACATACATATATATATATATATATATATATATATATATATATATATATATATATATATATATATATATATATATATATATATATATATATATATATATATATATATATATATATATATATATATATATATATGTATACATACATATATATACACACACACACACATATATATATATATATATATATATCTATATATATATATATATATATATATAGCAAGCGGACGACTCTCCCCAAACACAACAGTATATATATATATATATATATATATATATATATATATGATGGATTTTTCCCTTATGAGGTTCTTTCACGCTAGCTACTTGATAAATTCTTACAAAGACTTTATCCTATTATTGAATTATATATATATATATATATATATATATATATATATATATATATATATATATATATATATAATTTATGGAGAGTGAGAGGTGAAGAGACTGGGTGATAGGGACATAGATATGTATGTATGTATGTATGTATGTACGTATGTATGTACTTGACGATGCCATTTGGGATCTCATTCATTGATGTAGTTACTTGCAGTAGCATATATTTCTTTCCGCCATTATTCCATTTCAACTACCCTCGTTCTATAACCTCCTCTACCGCCAACCACTCGCATATATACTATGATATTCGACGAGGAGCTGTCGGAGGATTCTCCATTTTGTTTGGAAACTGGCAGAAAGTAACAACAATATGTCGCTGAAATCGCACACTAACATTTTAGATATTACTTGGTAGTTCATGGATCTCCGGTAGTCTGTGGTCGAGACTGAGGATGGTGCGGCCCGATGACTTCTGTCTCATGCGGCTGCGAGGAGTTGCCGTCTATCCTCTTCAAAGACAGCTACAGTAGTATAGGCGGTTGACCTCCAAGTAGCCCTGTTTGTAGCTGCAGTCTCGGGTTTGCACTTTAAGGTTGCCCTTTAAGGTGTCCTTGTACCGCAACTTGTATCTTTAGATATTCATTGGCTGCTTTATATCATGTTGTCCTATCCGCACAAAATGGAATTTCAAGGATGGAGTGTTTTTATGGCTTATTCGACAGCTGCTAAATTGAGGTTATACAACGACAATATATTGGTATATAAATTGACTTTCTTACAGTCCTTTATAGCTGTATGTATTACCTTATGTATAGCTATGCCCAACAACCACACAATAAATCTGTCACACAGTTTCTGATCTAATTAAGAATGAACTATATGTGTATGCATGTATGTATGCATGTATATATGTATGCGTGGTTGTGTAGTAAGACGCTTGCTTCCCAACCACATGGTTCTAGTTTCAGTACCTTAGGCTCGTATCTTCTTCTATTATCGCCTTTGACCGATCAAAGCCTTGTGAGTAGATTTAATAGACGGAAACTGGGAAAAGCCCGTCGTTTTTATATGTGCGTGAGAGAGAGAGAGTAATATTCGTATGCATTTATTTATCTATTTATGTGCTTGTGTGTGTGTGTGTGTGTGTGTGTGTGTGTGTGTGTGTGTGTGTGTGTGTGTTTGTGTGTGTGTGTGTGTGTGAGTGCGTGTTTCTCCCCACGCCATCGCTTGACAACTGATGCTGATGTGTTTATGTCGCCGTAAATTAGCGGTTCAGCAAAGTGACCGATAAGTACTAGGCTTACAAAAACTAAGTTCTGAGGTCGATTTCTTCGACTAAAACCCTTTGAAGCAGTACTCCAGCATGGCCGCAGTCAAATGAATGGAGCAAGTAAAAGAATGCTTTTTGATTTAGGCACGAAGCTAGGAATGCTGAGGGGACTATCGACGTCAAAATTTAAGTGGTACTCTACTATACTGACATTGGGGGGACGAAAGGCAACGCTGAGCATGGTGAGATTTGAACTCAAAACATAAAGAGCCGAAACAAATACCACCATAACATTTTTCACGACGCTCTAACGTTTCTGCCAATTTTCCGTCCTTTTGTTTTTTCGCCCATTTTACTAACACGACTACCAAAAAATATGATCATCAAATATGCCTGTTTCTCTTGACAAAATGATAATGCAACAAGATTTATAATAAATTCGTATGGAAGTCGTCGCCATTTTGCAATAGTAAATTTTTAGGTGAATCTGCATTGATATATGTGAACTAGAATTCGATTACTAAGGAATATCAGTTCATCTCCTTCCTTCCGTTAAATCACTTCCTTTCATGCATGACTATTTGTAAGTAAATAAGCTTTTCTTGGTTTCTATCCCCGCGACAATCCTAAATGGGTTGACCTGTAATCAAAGGTGTTTTAATTGTGAAAGTTATATTTGGATATTATCTATAACACAATTACTGATCGCTTAGGGGCAGCTTTGGCTGCTCACCACCAACAGGAAGTATACTGGAATAACATTTATTCTAAAACTGACTATACTTACAAAGACGCAATTGGAATGAAAATACTATTCAGTTGTGCTTGCGTGGTTAGGGGACTATGTTCAAGATCATAAATAAGGTACTAAGTTTAATTTCTGGACCGAGTGGAGCAACGTGTCCTTGAGGAAGGCACTTCCTTTCACATTACTTCACTCTATTCAACTGTAATTTATTAACACCCTAGTACTGGTGGAACTCACCCTACCTCCAGATGTCACATTATCAATGATCCACATGATCAAAGTTGGGTGAGCGGAGACGATATCTATGTCTGCTCTCAAAATACATAGGCACATGAAACGATAAACGAAAGCGAGGTACAGTAAATCAGGTCATACTCACTTGTGGATGACGGCAAAGCATATTTTAAAACTGGATATTGATGGACATGCACTGTTAGATATACATTCACTTGTTTTATTTGAGTCATTAACATCTTTCCTCAAGCCACAGAGATCGATCGCTTATCTATACTGCAGCAGATGATAGCAATAATTTACTAAAACAATACACAGCTAACAGTGCGTGCGTTTATTATTTGGCAAAATAACAATTTTCAAACCAAGTACAGCAATATCTTTTTCCAGCACAACGTCACATCGGATATGTTGCCAACCATATACTAAAATAAAAATGAAGTGAGCAATGGAAAAAGTTTTGACAAGTACGTAATCCTATCGTACTTGATTTTTAAATATATAAATCTGATTATTCTGCAGCATTGATTATTCACCTCCCCTTGGATTATATGAAGCTAGTGGATGAAACACAGACACAAGTAGTAGTGACACAAATGACTGAAAGAGTGGAAATGCATCTATCATAGACGAAACATATAACAGCAGTCAGAGTTTGTATTACAAGCGAACAGATGAATGAGAGTTTTATGGGCGACGAATCGGCAGAAACATGGCGGCTCAGGAAAAAGTTGTAGCGTTTGTATGATGCCTCAAGGAAAAATTGTGGTGTTTGTTCTGGTTCTTTGCGCTGTGAGACCAAATGTCGGCAAAATTTGATCCCACAGCAACTTTGTTATTCATCCTTTCGAGTTGATAAAATAAAGTTCCAATCCAGAACGTGGAACTGCCACAGCGTAAGACGAGGTATTTCCGGTACCTGTCTACCTCATTGAATTTTGTCTCCTTGGATGCTGGGCTCAATCTGTCTCCCAGTTTAAAACTGCGCTTGATCCTTGAATGTCACTTAGAGAAATGCTTTATGTTACAAGCATCACAGCTTAGTCTCTATTTTGGAGATAAATTCCTCTCTTCTCCCGAGTCTTGCAAACCCTGGAAAAAGTCATTATCTCTGTCCTTTCCGCTCGTATTAATTTTCAGTACAAACTTAGTTAAAAAGGAGACATAAATTTCATATTTTTAAAAAGAATGAAATAAAATTCAAGTGTTCAAATTTCATTTCTACAATATGTTTTTGATAAATTGAACCTAGAATTTGAAATGAGATAAATTCGAAAATAAAAGCGAGAACACGAAATACAAAACGATATAGAGTTAAGCTCTTAGTTCTACATCGGTGTATCTCAGTATCTTTCACTTCCTGGTAAACAAGATGTGAAACAAAAAAATTACTGATGCAGTTCACATGGAAATTTTGAAGAAAACTATGTTATAAAGCTAAACATTAAAAACAACTATAGAAAACTATTCTTCATCTTGCTTTATTAATCATCATATTTTTGTATAACAAAATTATGAATAACTACTTTTTCAAGATTGTCAACAGTTACCATGGAGTTTCTAAAGCTTTAGATTATATTTTTAAAAATCTGCAGGACACTCTGATTCTCCTTATTGTTCACTGTTTGAGAACCACTCTTCCACATAGACGTAGTATAGAAGTATCATAGAAACGGTAATACTTCAGTCAACAATCCAACTCCTCTACACCCGTACAAACACACACATACACACATACCCATACATGCACGCACACACATGCAGGCATTCATACACACACATATGCATACACATCTCTGCAAACCATCACTGTCTCCCGAACTCTCTTTGTCTTGACTAGTTATTTTAATCTTTAATCAAATAATGTAATTATTTAATATAAAATTTTAAAAGGTATCAAAACAAAATTTAGTCAATTTTGATATTAATTTTGGTGATAACAAAATTTTAGAGGAAAAAAAAAACATTTCAGAAAGTGTAATGAATTAATGGACCCGAAAATGAATATTAAACAGGAAGAAGAAATATCAAACAAGAAGATTATTAAACAAGATGACCAACAAAATTAATGATCCTTCATGTTTAATTAATATGGGTGTTTTTGAATTAAAGTCCACGAAGGGAGAGCGTTTGCATTTGATAAATTTGCAACCTTCATTGTCTCCAATGCAATATCTTGATATTGAAATTTAGTTAGCAATCATTTGTAATACAAAACAAAGTGATGGGTTTTTGTTTCTTTACAATAAAATTGAATAGGATTCTATTTTGCCCGAAAGTTAAAAGAAAAAAGAGCTTTTTGAAATATCTCGCAATCATTGTAAAGAAATTAAAAATTTACAGTTCCGTGCAGAGATATAGAAATAATGTAAACAAAAATAACAAACAACAGGTGAATTCACTTAGAAATTGAAGGTTTTACAGTTTAGCAGGTAGGCTACTGAAATGTATCGAACAAAAAGGAGTTGGATTCAAAATCATTTCATTACAATGAATGAAACTGTTGTGTATTCATTCAACATACATAAACATCGACGTAATATGATTGGAAAGATTTTCATACTACGAGATATTGTAACTCGTAACAGTATAGAAGTAGAAGTATACCTCAATGCAATAAGGGAGTGTGTATGTGGCAGCTCCTCTTGTTAGAAACAGCAGGGAAAATGCGATTTAAAAGGTCGGATAGTTAGTCCTTGAAATGCATCCGATTATAGGCTAATTCAGTCAGAACTGGCCTAGCACTAAGAGTATATTCTAATAATAGCTTCTAAGATACGCAGAAGACCTCAAATTTAGGGGAGAGCTGTAGTCGATTATACGGACATCAGTACTTGAATATATATTTTATTTCCCTGAAATCAGCGGGATTTGGACTGAAACCGTCAAAGATCCGAAACAAATGCTATACGAGAGTATTTGCTTTGGCTCTGTGCATTCGGTTCGATATTCTAACGATTCCAGCAATCTACTGCTATAGTCTACCTAAATGATAATTTCTGGCGGGCACAACTCCAGAAATACTTTGGGACGGAGAGCAGAGGATTACAACGTCTCTAGTATTTGATTGGTATTTTCTTTTATCGATTAACCAAGAATGAAAGGCAAAGTTGACCTGAGTGAGATCTGAACTTAGAGAAGTAATGAGCCGAAACAAATATTGCAAAGTATTTTATGCAGCACTTTAATAACTCAGCCATGCTATTCCATCGTTCTCGTATACCATTATGAGTTCCATTATTAAGTTATACATTTTTGGAAAGATCTATCTACAGAAAAACTGATGTCATTTTATCAACCTCAGAATGACAAAAGCAAAGTTGACCTCGGCGAAATTTGAACTCGCATCATAAAGAGAAGTGTTTAAATACAAGGCATTTTTCAGCACTCCACAATTTCCGTCATTCAACCATTCAAACGCTTTAAAAAGAACATTTTTCAGTCGAATGGCTGAGAGAACCAAACAAATCAATATAGTGAATCAATGCAAAAATCGATACGTTTCAATTGATAATTCAAGGCCATTTAATTCAGTTATGTTGTTAACCCTTTGCCTGTCCTGTGTATCACATG
>NC_142932.1:6662253-6672253 GCF_046866305.1 Octopus bimaculoides | reverse complement strand
AACAAAACAGGAAATTTCCATTTTATACAATGAATCATATATTATAAATCGATTTCGTTATTTTTTTATTGTTGTTATTAAGTTTGTTGTTAGTATTGTTCTTTCTGTTCTTGTTGCTGTTGGTGTTACTACTGTTGTTGCTGCCGTTGTTTTTAGCTTGTGCCAAACACATCTAGCAAGCAAATCCTTACATGCTATTCCGAATTAAATAAACAAATTTACACTTTGCTTGATAATTGATCATCCAGTGAATCATATTGATATTGATCACTAAGCTGAAACTACAAGAAACCCAGTGAATCTAATCTAAGAAGTCTGACTTTTGCTCATAAACTGTACCAAGTGTGCAGTTTGAAGGCTGAGACATGCATTGTTATCATTTATTACATTAGCTGCTCTTAATATATATCCGACCCATCGATTGCGCAGTGCTTTCACACAAATTTCTAAATAGTATTTGTTCTCTAACCAAAGTACCACGATAGCTTTTAGAAAATTCTTTCTGACGCCATAGAAACTGTGCTTAGAACGCTAACAATTTCAAAAGTGTATAAGAAGAGCTTTAAGCATCAAAATACCAACGAAGCAGTCGGAAGAAGAAACATATTTCTTACCTTACAGTCCGTAGTCTGCATCCGTCTTTGCTACAACAACCACACATTTGATGGGAAGTTCATACGCCGTATTATTAACAGTGATGCAATGGTATATTTTGGGACTGTACTCGCAGAGATGAGCTTAACAGTCCGAAATGCCATTCCATTAGAAAACAATAAACAATTATTAACAAATTGCTACAGAAAGACCATTTGGAGCTCTCATTCTTCCGTGAGCATTTTCTACCTTTTGAGAGGAGGGAGGTTATAAAATTAAAATTCCACCCTAAGTAGACACGTGGTCTATGACGACATCATCACAACCCAGGTTTAACATGGATCTAAGCAACAATAAACTATTTCCTTAGATACTACTCTAAATTTTGTACCAGTGAGCTACAATGCTGGTATTTACTCAGGTGTATGGTACATTACTTACACTCACACCAACCTATTGCGACAAATAGTGGCTTCTTTTCAAAGCCAAACTGGCAAGATCAGGAAAATACATCAATAAATTCTATGTATTTGAAAACGTGCTATTAGCACCTTCTACCTTTTGTGCTTTAACATTATAAGTCTATCGTCAGTGCGTTAGTGGATAGACTGTGATAATTTGGCCCGAAAGGAAAATAAGAATTCTTGAGTGAGAGACACTAGAATTATTTTACAATTATACAATTTATATTACCCGCATATAGCGAATGTGGTGGGTAGGAGTGTCAAAATTCACATGAAATGATTCTGTAACATAGATTCAATTCTCGAGTGAGCCAATACCTGGAAGCTGAGAACTTGAACCAGAAGAGAGGTGAACATCAGTAAAATGACTTTTCTTTTGACAGTATAATTTTAATGACGTTTTTTAAGGAAAAAAGTTACGACCTTGAGTTTTTTCAGATCGTTTGATATTAGTGGGAGAAAGGACGCAATCTTCAGATATGAGATCTAATATGAATTCTGAATGCAACACAGTGAACTCTGCAAAAGAACTCAAATTATAGCAGTAAGACTGTCGAACTAAATACCTTGCAGTATTTTTTCCAGGTCTATGTCTTCTGAGTTCAAATTTCACTGAAGTCAACTTTACCTTTCATCATTTTATGGCTGATTAAATTAGTACCAATCCAGAACATTGGATTGGCAGAACAGTAAAAATGCCAGAATCAATGCCTTGCAGTATTTGTCCCGATTCTATGCATCTAGAGTTCTAAAAACAGCTGTTATCTTCATCAGTGGTAGACTTGGCACCATAGATGGTTTTAGCAGAGGAATTCAATATGTTGCAATCATTTAAATGATTGAGATGTGTGGATACTTGCTTCCGCTGTCCCGACATCACACCAGTGCCGCTTGTTTCTTTTATCTTTTATTTGTGTCGGTCATTGAACTGCGGTATGCTGGGACACCGCCCTAAAGTGCTTGGTCGAATACTTATTTTTTAAGCCGCGTACTTATTCTATCGGTGTCCTTTGCCGAACTGCTAAGGCTACGAGAATATAAACACACTAACACCGATGTGTATTTATATGATGGACGTCTTTCAGTTTCCGTCAAAAAAATCTACTCACGAGGGTTTGGTTGGCCCGGATCTATCCTAGAAGAAATTTGTTCAAGGTGCCACCCAGTAAGACTGAACCAGATACCATGTAGTTGTGTTCGAAAGCAAACTTCTTATCACACACTCATGCCTGCGAGTGAATCCTATTAAAATTTCCTCTAATTTCATTGGCTTCAAAAAAATGAACCCAGCACTGATTGGAATCAGAGTGGAGTTGTCATTCCATAGAAATATAACAAATAACTCGGAATGTATTTTTATATCGTAGCTTTTGCATTCATAACATAACATAAAATAGCATTACAAATTTTTATTATTATTTTGTTATTGCAATTTGTATGTCAGAACTACAATATGTCTGCAACGATTTTATATTCGACATTTTCGAGACTACAGTAGATCAATAAATCACGTGATACAACGAAGAAAATGCACTGTTGTGCTTTTTGAAGGTTTTGGATGAAGAAAATCATTACTCTGGTTCTCCACTTGTATCTGCATTGTAATATTTTTATGCATTGAAATGATTCAGATATAAAGACAGTGCACAAAAAAAAAGAAGAAACTAAAATGAAATGAAACCATAGAACAATAAAAGATATTTTTAAAATAATGTTTTATAGGTATGATAAATAAGTAATAAAAATATGAATCGCAACGATAGTAATAATAACAGTAACAACAATTATACTGCTACTACTACTACTACTACTACTACTAATAATAATAATAATAATAATAATAATAATAATAATAATAATAATGATAATAATGATAATTTTTTTACCGTCAGCAGGAAGCTCATTGGACATGTTTTCAAAAATCTGAACGGTGCATTGCTTCAGTTTAATGAGGCATAAAATGGATGACATGGTTCCATTGGTTCCATCGATGAACAGTGATGGATTTTTAACTATATTTTAATATAAACCCTCTTTCTCCTCTTCTCTTTTCTACTTTCACTTTCACTATCTCTCTCCTCCTTTCTCTTATATTCAAATATATATATATTATTTTGTTAGCTAGCTGCGTTACCTCTCTCCATCTAACCAACTTTCGAAGAGACTTTCTTCTCTAAAAATCTAATTTCCGCTTCATATTCAGTTCGTTTTTTTTTCTTTTTTTTTCACTTTCTTTTCTGATTTTCTTTGTTTTGTTGTTGTTTTGGGGTTTTTTGCTTTGCTTTTTAATTTTTTTTTCTTTTGTTATTTTAGTCTGTGCCAAAGTCAGGAAGAGAGTTCTATTTTTATTCATAACACTGGCTACAACAAAGAAAATAAAATTTTAAAAAATAAACGAACAAGAAGTCGAAATAAAATAATCCAAATTGTTAATTAGCATATTAGAAACACCGAGATCTGTAATTAACCAGTTTATCGGCAATGAGGAAGATTCTGCGTTATCACTCCACCTGCTAAAAGTAGCAGTCAAATTTCTCCGTTCCTTTTGTCTCTCTCTCTCTCTCTTTCTTTCTTTCTCTCAAGTTATTTTCAGCCGTCTTTTTAAACAGGAAAAATTCATTGGCTAAGGTAATCTGAGATAAGTTGTCTATTTATGAAAATTCATAATGAGCGTAGCTGGAAAACATTTTATTATGCACCGTCTTGATCAAGGATGGGCTGGCCGAGTGTTGTGCAACAATGGCTAAGTTGAGGAAATTTACTAACAAGCTAATGAAGAGGTCACTATTATGGTTGGTCAGTCTGCTAGAAATAGCAATGAAATCTCTCTCCCCCACTCTCTCTCTTTCTCTCTCTCTCTCTCTCTCTCTCTCTCTCTCTCTTTCTTTCTTTCTTTCTCTCTCAAATCATACTTCGAGTGGAGCCTTGACTTCTGATAAAGTTACTGGTTCGCTGGCATGGTATGTGACATATCTCGGATGATTTTAATCCTGGCGGATCCCACTCCTCTCCATGAGGTAACACTAATACTTTCTTCCTAGGAGAAAAAAAGAATCGATCCCAGAACTGGAGTGGTGCTTTATTTATCGACCCCTAAAGTAAGAAAATTAAAGTTGATCAAAATAGTATTTGAACTTCGAACTACGCAGTCGAAACAAGTACTACTGTAAGTCATTTTATCCGATGTTGTCACGACGCTGCCAACTCGCTATCTCAAATCATACTAATCTTTCCAAGTAGGAAGGATATATATTAGATAATAAAATCTAGACTAAAAAAGACGGGATGGTTACGGCTGGAATGTCTTTGATCATTAGTGGTTTGGGTAGGGCTGATCTGAGAATTAAATAACAATGATCCAATTACAAAACTTTGTTATCAGTATCCAGTACTGATCGGCCGTATTACCTATCATAGGACTGTAATTTTCGATAGTTTTACTTCTTTTCCATGAGTTTAATGTTATCATACATAAAATGAATACAATGATAGTAGTAATGGAAGAACACTAAACTAAATATCATACATTCTTTCCTTTTTTCTATCTTAGTTCTGCTTCTAAGTACTAAGAGGTTTGATTTTATTTTTGTCACATTTATTACTCCATAGTCTTTGATAAAGTTTCGAATAGACTGCTTTTGCTGTCTATCACATTAGCATTTTAATATTTAAGACCATTAAAGCGGCAAAGGAGCAGAATTGTTAGCACGCCGGACAAAATGCTTACAGGTATTTCGTTCGTCCTTACGTTCGGAGTTAAAATTTCGCAGAGGTTGATTTTGGCTTTCATTCTTTCGGGACTGATAAAATAAATGCCATTTGAGTACTAGAGTCGATGTAATCGACTTACTCCCTCACTCAAAATTGCTGGCTTTGTGCCAAAATTTGAAACAATATTTAAGATTATTGCTACAGAGATTTTGAAATATTAAAGTACAAAGATGCAGTTTCTTTAATTTCTTTATCATCCAAGTTTGGCTTAGTAAAGAAGCCGCTAAAAATTATCGTAAACAGATCTGCTTGGAGAGCACAGTATCCCACTGCTGCAATATTCAGAATGGTATAAAGGAAAAAGAATTTGGTTATCGTCGTTTAATCTGATGTCAACCCTGAAAGAAAATCTCTATGATGAAAGGTATTTCTTTTATGATTGTGCTGTTTTAGTACTACTTAGGACTACATCATCTAACGTGCTCTTCATTTTCTTTTTAAGGCGGATATGATTTGTGCGAAATTCGGCCGCTTTATCTAATTCACTGACTTCAGTGGTTGAAGTAGATGCATATGTTTAACGGTCTTTTAAATACAGCTTGGTGTTATACATGTTATAAACAATGGGGAAGCAATGTTGTTAAAATACTGTTGGGGTTCTGTGATCTGTGAAATACCTGAACAACAAACATAAAATTTGCTATATTTACACAACTGATGTTCTAATGTTCTACACACAGAGTGCTCCACCAGTTTAAAAGATGGGAGCTTAATTCAGATGCTTTCCATATGTAAGATTAGATTATTTTAGCTCTACTTTAAAGTGTAGAGAATTCTATTTATTCTCATTACATCAGAACACATTGAAAGATATGTTGCATTTATATATCTGAATGTGTATGTGTGTGTGTGTGAACATGTATGAAACTTGAGAATCAAGATCGAGGTAATTGGAATAATTCAAGTTTATTGAAAGTTTGTTCTTAACCGGAGGCGTGTGTGGATAGTAAATATTCAATTTAACATTTACAAAATCTGGATACAAATCTACATACAGTGGTTATAGCATCTTTATCAATAGGAGGTTTTACTAGATACAATGTGTGTGGGGTGCGTGGTGTGTTTGTACTGTGTAAGGAGGGTGCTACCAGCTATATACTTTCAACAAATTTAATTAAAAGTCGTCACATACATTACCGTAAAACTTTATATTTGTTTAGAGATCGACATTGAATTGAGGTAAGCTTCCGGCTAGTTAAGCACGTGACCAAATTACGATTTTTGTTTCTGTGTAGCCACTTTTCTTTCACGTATGATACTGTTGGACATGCGAGAACATATATATCACATGTTTCCATTGCTCTTCCTGTAAGCGGGAGATAATAAATCGATATCTGACATTCGTTGCTTTTCTTATATCTTCAGTTTCCGATTTCGAATTACAAAGAAATCGAATTTCTGTTCATTTTTTCCCTGAAAATTGAAGAATATATACTGCAATGTACCGGTTCAAATTAATCGAATATAAAAAGATTCAGCTATACATTTTACATCAAAGCATTACATATATTAATGTCGTCAAAACATGAATTTCATTCGTAAAAGAGCCAAATGAAGTTGCTATGTATTCAAAAGCGCTATAATTAATAATAGCATATAAATATGGAAGCTGTCCTCATCAAATCTTGTCTACAAAGAGCTCAATTGATATTTTTTTCTATATATATATATATACGTTTGTAATTAGAAACAGAACTACACAAGATTTGCATAATGAGTTATATGTGTACCTGTATGTATATACATATATACGTAGATACATACACACACATATTTATATGTATGTATATATACATGTAAGTATACACACACACATATATACACACACATATATACACACACACACAGATATATATGTATATAATAGCGAGAGAGAGTGAATGTGCAGGCAGTTTTGCGTTTATCTGTGTGAGTTTCTGTGCATGTGTACGTGTATGTTTGTGTGTGTGTATGTGCATGGGTGCATGTGTGAATAAAAGCTATTTTCGATATTCACCATTCCGATTGGAAATGTTTCGATGAAACACCTTTATATTTGTAAATGTGCAAGCAAACCCTATTAACTATTCATGCAATTCTCTATTTTTCATTTCTTTATTTCATTATTTGATTTTGCTTTGTCTTTTCTTATTTATCTCCCTATTGCTTATCTCCTACTTATGCTCAGTTTCTACCTCTTTCTCTTCCATCGTTCCTCCTCCACTTCTTTCAACTGTACGTTTTCATGTTTTCCTTTTTACTTCTCCTTTCCTCGGATATCCTCGTTAACTATATCATATCCCGCCATCTACTTAAATATTCTCTGAACCGTTTACTCTCTAACTTCTTTCTTTTCTCTTACACTCATGATTTATTCGCGTGTGTCGCCAGCTAACTTGCTGTTAGCTAGCCCACACACACATAAATGTGTGTGTGTGTGTGTGTATTACATATATGTATATGTGTATGTGTGCGTGTGTATGCGTGTGTGGTTGTATATATGTATGTACGTATGTGTATGTGTAATTGTGAGTATATAAAATGAGACACAGACTCAAAAGTGGTGGAGTGAGTTAAAGAGATCGTTAGACAGAAAGCTGAGTATATATATATATATATATATATATATATATATATATATATATATATATATATATATATACATGCACACAGAAATACGCACGCACGCACACACACACACACACACACACACACACACACACACACACACACACACATACACACACACACACATATTATAACAATAGCTGAAACAGTCCATTACCGATTTAGGTACCGAAAATTTTCATCTTGAATCGTATGAAGATATTTATCAGATAGGGTAAAGGTCCCCTAGCATACATTTATATTAATAAGTGGATGTAGAATATGTGTGAATTAAATTAGCAAGATTATATAAATGGACATGAATTGGAGTTATAAATTTTGAAAAATAAAACCATTCAATATGTTTTGTTGTATAAAAGTACATTAGAAAACGACAGGAAAGAAATACTTTCAAGAAACTTGCTTTTATCCGCTCTCATTTATGACCTAGTTGTTTCAATCATTTCATCGCGGCCATGCTGAGGCATCGCCTTAAAGAATTTTAGTCAAACGAATCGACGTCGGTACGTATTTTTCATTTGTTAAGGCAAGTGCTTAGTCTATCAAGTTCTCATGCTGAAGCGGTAAGTCACGGGGGCGTAAACGTACCAACCCTAGCTGTCAAGCAGTGGAGCGGGATGGACACACGCACACACACACACACACACACAAGCGCACACACGCATACATACACACCACACACAGATATATAAATATAAATATGTACAACAGGCTTCTTTCAGTTTCCAACTACTAAATCCTCTTACAATGCTTTGGTCAGCCTGAGGCTATCGCATAAGCTGCCGCCTGCGCTTATATAGACAAAATTAAAAAACTTAAGGGTGGCCAAATTTAGAGAGAAAAAACAGAATAAGGACAATGCTGCATTTTTTGAATTATAATATATCAAGAAATTACAACAAATTTAAGCAAGTCAATATTTTTTTAATGATTTATAAAGGTCTAGGTGTGGTTGTCTCAAAAGAAACCGATAGAATAAGTACCAAGCTTTAAAAAATTAAGTACTAGGGTCGATTAGTACGTCTAATATTCTCCAAGGCGGTGTCCCACGATGGCCGCAGTCTGATGAATGAAATAATTAAAGGTTAAAGGATAAAATGTATGAAGAATGTTACCAACAAGTTGATTAACAATAAAAAGAGACAAATACTTATGAATTATAATCAGGCTACATTAATATTTATGATCAGGTATAAGGTGGTGAGATGGCAGAATCCTTAGCACACCGGGCAAGATGCTTAGTGGCATTTCTTCTGTCTTTACGTTTTAAGTTCAAATTCTGCCGAAGCTGACTTTGCCTTCCATCTTTTTCAGGGCCGATAAAATAAATACTAGTTGAACACTGGGGTCTGTGTAATCAACTTACCCGTTCCCCTGAATTTGCTGGACTTGTGCCAAAATTTTAAGTCAAAATTTATAATCAGGTATACTAAAATGTGTCGTTTTATGGAAACTTCGAAGTTAATAATAGCATCATAATAAATAATCCAAAAGTATAAAGAGCGGGTATGTTGCGCAAGATATAATGAACCTCGCTATCTTATAATTATAACTTAACATTAAATACTTCTTATTATTTCCATCTCATTGTCAAAGATCTTACACCTGAGCAGACTATTTTCTCCTCCTTGATTTTGTCTATATATTATCGGGTTTAGGCACAAAACAAGCAATTTTTTCATCAAATGACATCGACCCCTCCCCTTAAAATTGACTTAACTGGTGCTATACTTTTTTTGCCACCGAAAAGACAAAAAGCGAAGTTATCATGGCGGGATTTGACCTTAGAATGCAAAGCATCGGAAAAAATATCGTAAAGTATTTTCTTCGACGCAACAGCGTTTATCAGTGCACCACCTTTGCTTTAACTAAGTAGAGACAGCGCGAACCTTCTGTCAAGTACGTTGCAATGGAATCTACTACGAGCTTAATTTCTCAAATTACAACCAAAATTTTATTTTTATAATGCGAATATAATAATAAAGGCTAGTACTTTCAACTCCGCTACCAGCATGACAAAAGTTTCAAAGGACTTTTCCGCTCAACTGCAATATTGTTATTTCTCTTCAACATCATCACCTCGCTCTAAAGGAAAAACACTTCTTCCCCCTCTTCCTTGTTAAGGTGAGCACTTCCAAATCCTATACTACACACACATATAAGAAGACGCACGAGCACACACATACACATACACACACACATACATATATAGCTATGGTGATGCAAACAGGAACAATAGAACTGAAAATATGAGTATATGAATATTTTTTTATTAATATTTAGAAGTAATAGAGTGGCTCAAGGTCCGAGAGTTCTGTGCGTTGGCACTTATACACACACACACACACATATGTATACACATATACATATATACGCTGAAACAAAATTCAAAGAGATCGTGCCGCTCTTTTCCAGTAAGATATTTATTATGTAGTAAAATCGATAAAGTTAGTTCAGTGAACTTGTCGTCCAAAGAACAAAACGTAACGTTTCGGACAGATTTCTTTCTTCGGGGAAAAGCTGACAGAAGAAAAATTAAGGAAAAACAGGAAAGTTTTACAACC